>NW_017141919.1:190440-227905 GCF_001652005.2 Ceratina calcarata
ACGATTAATCTGATAAAATTCTCACGGTATCCTATATTAAATAGACAAATTTATAAATGATTTACTACGTTTGAGCTACTCAATTCATTGCAATCCGAATAACCCACATTCGCATAACACCCACATTCGCATAACACCCATTTGGCCAGTCAATTACCAATTTATACTATCAATACGTGATGAGAAACCGGCATTAAACCAACGCAACACGAATGAATGCTGTTATACACACACTCGTTAGCTAATAATAATACAAAACCAACTCGAATCCATATCAAACAAATTAAGTTCCTATCAAAACACTAAAGTTTAATGCGTTCAGATTTGATTATGCGATGCTTGATACTTGTGTGAAACTATAAACAACGAATGTATAGTAAATTTTATTCTTAAAAGTCTAATTTTCAGGTGCTGAAGAAATGGACGTAGCCACGCACTTTTTATCACCGAGGTGATATCCTGAGTGACGTGCGGGGGGAACTGTCCGAGAAGATCGAGCACCGTGTTTTGTCGCGAGTCCCGAATACCCAAATCCACCCCTCGGTCCAGAAGTGCACGCACTACTTCCATCTTCCCGCAGAGTGCAGCCTCGTGCATTGCAGTTCCCGCAGGCGTCCTCAGGTTCACGTCGACACCTGCTGCCAACAACACTTCCACCACCGCTCTGAAACAGGAGAACAAAAAGCGTTCTTTATATTTAATTTCTGTTATATTAATTGTGTAGTTACAATTATAAATTCGTGTAATTTGCGTTTTTTAATAATCATTACGCGTTCTGACCGGGATGGAACATCAAGTTTTTCATTGGAAAATTTAGCATATGCATGTATGACAATTTTTCTGTGAAGTAAAATTCGATATTGAATGTCATTCGTTATCTAATGAATTTAGATAAACAATATTATTCAAAATATTGTCAACGCTTCGTGTAATCAACAAAGTAAATCGGAGAGGTTGCTACCCTCCAATATGCTTGAACCGTTCGAATTTGGCGAAGCGTAACTGCGCGGTGGGAGCCTATCGAAGAACGCAACTCGCGTGCAACCGTAGGTCCGCGGATCACCGACGTTGGCTGAAAGTAGCCCGCTTGCACGCATTTCCCATTTCGAATACTACCACCACCGTCCTATCGTATACCGCGTTGAAACCCAGATTTCGTTTTGTATCTGTCGGCGCGCGATGCACCGACTGCAGTGACCGCAGCCATCCGTCGCATATAGGATTCGTGGCTGGGAATCGGATTCACGTGCACCTATGTTGTTATTACCGTGCCATAGGGGTATTTGTATACTGGCTTACCAAGAGCACCGATATTGAATCCGATAATAGACATTACTACAGCCCCGTTCTCGTTCCCATTCCCAACCCTTTCGCCCCTCTGCTCCGTGTACTCTACACCGTTTCTCTGTTCCACCCATAGCCGCCCATGCCGTGCCGGGTCCGCCAAATATCGCGGCTCAGGCGCGTGAAACGCGTGCGTGAGAACGCAATCATCGGCAGTGTGCGTACACGGCCGAATCCCTTGCTACGTTTGTATGTACACGTTTCGGCCCCACGTCGAAACGAATGTACACGATAGAGATCCGGCGCGCACTGCGATAGTTTCGCGCCTGTCCAAACAGTCAAAATGCTCGTACACACGAGCACTGGCGATGCTGTTTGCCCGCGGAGATTGTCCATCCCCGGCCAGATTTTCCAACCTAATCAGCGACGAGATTCGATCTGGTGAAATTTTATTAGAACTGATACCATTTAGGTTTCTCAATTACGCAGATAGTTCTGCCTGGATCTCTCACGTACTACATATAACGTAATGTAATACATTATAATTTAATATGTTCACAGACATAAAACGTACATGTGTATAAATTGCGAATAGCAAACGTGAGGCACTAAAACGTGAAGTGTTAAAAGAATTTATGACACGAAGTTTACACTTCAAGGGATATGGACAAATAAAAATAGATTATCGAAGGAGTAAAAATTCCATCTGAAATTTCAGTGAAAATAACTGTCGACCGTCAAAGAAGTAACATTATACTTTTTGCAATAGAGGCATCCCCGGCTGATGCAATACGTGCTTCCTGGTCACGTTCCTCAACATTTGGTCCCAGGCCGCAGTGGAACACGGTAAACACGCGACAGTATAAGTGTACACACTAGGCTCGCGATTCACGCGTGCTGCGAAAATGTTCACAGCGTGCCTTCGCGCGACGCGACCGTTCCCGCGTTTAAAATGCAGCGACCATCTGTCAACAAGACAGTCCTCAAGAGTTTCGCTATTTAACATTGCCAATGATTAAACCTGCCATTATTTACCTTGTCATTTTCAACAAGTTATATTTTGAGTTTCAATGTATTTGATCCAAAAATTACGTATTCATGAGTATGATTATTAGGATTTGAAAGACAGATCATTTATTACGATCTAGAATTGATTGAAAATCGTAAATTGCGGGTATTATAAATCTGGTTGTCTCCCTCTCTAATGTTGTATCCCAGCCTCTATAATAATATTACAATCATAATAATGAAATTCTAGGACATAAATAGCTAAATTGAGCGATTTCCATCGGTTGTAGGGGAAAGGAAGTGGGACGCGCGGCAGAAAATGCATTCACGGGTCTCTGTATCGTGACGCGATCGCATTATAAGCGAGCAGCGTCAGTTAAAGCGATTATCGGCTGCGAGGCTGCATAGAAAAACCGACGTTATACCCGATTACAATGTGACTGCCGTTTCGCGGCGATTCACGATCGACGAAACGAACGATTTTCGATCGACCGCCCCGTTCTCTGCTGTCCAACAACGTCGATTATTTTAAAGGCTTACCAGCCGGATTACGGACGTGACGCCGCGATGCTAAATGAGAATGAATTGGCCGAGCAAAGCGTTAAATACGATTCCCTCCCTCAATGTTAGCCGCCCGGATCGTGGAAACGAGTAGGATTGCGGTGATTCTTTAGTTATTTGAAAGGGGTGAAAATACCAATTTTTGATCAATTAGAAGAAATTGCGCTAAGAACAGCAAATTAGACTGAACATTTTATGCAACTATATTAGAAGAAAATGGAACTTGTTTTTTAATGACGTGATTAAAAACACGTCGTGCATGGATTTATTGTATAATGGAGATCGTCAAATGAATTTATCTTTATAGTTTGACAAGTTAAAATATTCTTTTTTCCAGATTTTATAATGAAATCAATAATTAAAAAATAATTTTAAATGATATTTATTTAATGAGATTCATTCTGTGCAGTTTATATCTGGATATACTGAAAAAAAAGAAACGTCGAAACACGTGGAAATAACAGTTTCGTTGAATTGTACCGAGTGCGTGCAGAAAATCATTCTCGTTATTTAATTGTAAAGCGTCGGTGTAACCGATTATCTGTTTAATCTTGCATCATCCGATTGAACGGTCCGATTAATCAAATAACGGAGGCTCTCGCTTTGCAATATCATTTATTTAACCGAACATTTTTGCTGCGCGATGCAACAATCACCAATTATTTGTGTAAATACTAGCAAATCGATCGAACGCTGCTTTCCATTGGTGTTCAACCATCATACGTCCGTATGTTCAACTGAATTGAGTCATATTTGTTTATGATCCTGCATTATCCTATGCCATTGCAAAATAACATAACCCATTTGTATGTATATTGTATCTTGCACCTGAATCATGTTCCCCTTGTATGTATCTCAATGAAACAAATCGTTCATTGCCATGCAATTCACATTTCCGGAAATCCATGCTTTACGTGATGGAAGTTGATGCACGCATTGGAATAATTAATAGTTCTAATTAACTGCACACAATTTCAAACCTTAAATAGTAAATCTCCAACCGTGTTAAAATATAATGCGGTCAACAAAAATTGAACGAATTTTCATCAGTACTGATGGAATTATAAAAATTCCCTAGCCTTCATCGCGTTGTCATTAACTTCAATAAAATTTAAATTTTTAGATATTATAAACATTAATTTTGTAAAATAAAAATAATTTTAAAAAAAATTTCCCCCCCCCCCCTGGCAATATTCCACGCCTCCCAGGCCGGAAACCGAGGCGTTAATGAATAAATAAAGTAGTTAAAATGAAGAATAGAAAAATATAATTTAATGAGAAGAGAAACTAGCGATTGCATTTTAAAAAGTATTTTCCAACGAGCAGAACGGGATCGTAGTAGTGAAGTTTATCGAAGCGTCGGGACATCTTGGTACATAAAGGGGCATTAAACATCCCCGCGATTGCTCGCTCTCGGCGCTTGAACCGCGATTCAACCCTGCCGATCTGGGTCGATACGTTTCGAAGGTAATGATTAATACGATCCTCTCGTAATCGAGAGGCGGTCAGCGATGTGGAGGAACGGGCGAGCGAGCGAGCGAGCGAGGGGCTGGGGATCCATTCGGTCGGAGATTCGCTCGGACGAGAGGGCGATCGGTAGGCAGGTAATATAGGATGTGTGTAACCAAGAGAGGGTTGCGACGGATCGTGCCAGTCGGAGGACGTGCATATCGCATTCGACGGGATTACGCAACGCCGCTGCTCTCTGATTGGGTCTAATGGGTAACGCTGCAAATGGCTCGACATCGTTATGGTTAGCTGCAACGAGTCCATTGTTATTTCGGGACACAATGCGCCGTCTACATTGCTCGGTAATTAACGCGAACGGTTCTGAGGAAAAAAAAATAAAGGTATCGCGAGTGGATTTACGAAGGAGGGGCCAGAGACCACGGGTGGATCCTTCGAGGAAGTCGATTGATTTAAAATGTGCTAATGATACCTGGCCAACCTCTGTTTCTTTAATAAACAAAGGTGTGGCGGACAAGATTTTCTCTTTGTTTAGTAATGGAGAAAATGAGGGACTCTGCAGGATGATATTTTAATGACACTAGAAGATGTTTCATTTTATAACAAGATATTTTGCAGTATACTTTCGATTTGAATTTCATAAATGGACCTCAAGCCTCGCAATCTAACAACGCTTGGAATATTTGTACGCCGACGAAATTGTTCACGGAAGCGTCACGTACGGTCGATAAAAATCGACAACACTTCCATGGCACACGCCGAGCGCAAATTAATCGTGCCACGCGTGTATGGGAACCGTGCGCATACACGGGCCACGGCAGGGTTCCATGAATCATAAATAAGCTAGCAATGTATCTCGATCTGCAATGCAATAATAGACCTCATGGATAGTGATGGCAAACACGCACGCGTACTCAAATGTTCATCAGCACGATTTAATTAAATAAAAAGAATACATGAATGTCGAACGGTTCTGAAATACAACTTAAGATAAGGAATACCGAAATGATTTTTTTTTAAATACAGTACAATTTTGGCTTATTGCGTAGAAACTGGAGCATTTAACTTTTCGTTGTTTGATATGCGATCATAATTGACGTAATAAGTACGCGTTCAATCTGTACATGCATGTAAATTTATATATTTAACTTTCACTTAATTAAACTATAATATAAAACTGATTGTTCTTGATTAAATAATATGCAGTGCTACGCCGTACGTATATTTAACGCTACTCGCGTTGTAAATAATAGAGGATTACAAGAACTCACCTGTGACCATTTCGCGAGGCCAGATGTAGCGGGGTGTGCGGAAAAATCACCGAGGAGGAAGAATTCCGTAGAGGGACGATCAGCTCCGGATACGTACTAACGAGCAATTGCACAGTTTCCAATCTATAAAAGATAATTAATTTCACAGAAGGAGCACAAAGCCAATTAGCGGCGTTATCGATTATTCAACGACGATCGATCACGAGCTCACGATTCTTCAGCAGCAGACGATCAATTACAGTCTCGCGCGAATTTCAACGATAAACACCGCTGCGAAATTATGAGCGAACTTTGAACGTAAACAAAAACAGAACAGAGCGGAACGGAACGAGGGAAAAGAAGAGGAGTACGTGCAATTTACCTGCCATATTGTGCGGCGAGATCCAGCGCGGATTCTCCCCGGCTGTTGCGGATGCTGGGGTCGCATCCGTATTGCAACAGCTGTGCCACCACTTCCGTGTGCCCATACTGTGCCGCGCAGTGCAACGCTGTCTCGTTGTCCTTCGTCTGCGATCATACAAAGCCGGTATTTCGAGTTAACGGATACACTTTGTCTCGAACCGTGGCGTTCGGCTCTTCTGACCCAAAACTCACGGTAATTCACAGCAAAAATTGCTGCGTAGTAAAAGAAAAATAAGTGAATAATAAATAAACTGCTGATTTTTAAATGAAATCAAATCAATCTTGTCAATTTCGAGAATTTTAATCCTTTAAACATTATAATATGTATTTTGTCATCGACGTTTTATATATTTTTTAAAATATTTATTGTAACAATATTCTATTAATAGAATTATTCTACATAATTATTTACGATTTAAAAGAGGAAAAGACAAGAACAAGAACAAACCTACTGACCGTAAGATTCACTTTGGGTATCGAAGGTCCTTGGGTAAGAATTAGCCGCACGATTTCAGCGTCGCCCGCCCAAGCTGCCAAATGAAGCGGCGAAGAGCCTTTAGCATCGACGACGTTAGTGGAAGCCTCAAACTGGAGCAATAACTTCACCACTTCCCTGAGGATAAAACCGTTTCTAGAATTATCGCCAGAATACTCGTCTATCGATTAATCGTCGGTTGAATAGAATATTCACAAGAATTTACATAAAATCTATGTACAAGGTAAACCTATAAGAACGTTTCTTATTAAATCTCTATGTACATTTAAGACTTCGACTGCTATGTCACCCAAATTCAAGTGACGCATAAAGTTTTCAATGGGCTGTATCACCCGGATTAGGGTGATGAATATATTGACTGTGGAATTTCTAAAGATATTTAACAGGATATAGGCTAATAAAATATGAAAATATATTATTATAAACTATTTAATTAAAAAGAGCATTTTGTATGACAGTCAAAGAATTAAAAGTCGTACAATATATTAATTGAATTCTAAAATATATTTTTCCAAGCTCTGTTACTTAAGAATTCGATTATAACATACTTATGCCCGTTCAAAGCTGCATGATGGAGAGCGGAATATCCACTGGCATCTTGCACGTTAGCCCCTGGACCCCGCCGTAGGCTGCAAATAAAACATAAAAATACATACATTTAGAGTTGTTCAATTACTTCATTCAAGGAATGTAAATGATGCTTTAAAGAAATATTTAATCAATAACCTTGACGAGGCCGTTGAATAATTTGATAGCTTATCAGCTGCAGGATGTGGAAAAATGTGTAAGCGATAACTACTCATTGTGAAGCGTCATTCATTCAGATTGCATTCATTCAAGGATAGATAACAATTTACACAATTAAAGTGCGCAGTATTTGTATCACAATGAAATGTATGCCACTATGAAGCTTCTTATCTTTCAAATGTACTTCAACAGCGATACCCTTCCACACGTGTATCAGCTAGTAAAATAATAATATGTACTAAATTCAGGTCATAAGAACCTACAACGCTTAAGCTCAACGATTCGACCTCGATATTTTTATCTCAAAATCCTTAGAACAGACTTCAGGATGCTGCACAAGGCTGCAGGAGATTTTTATCTTATACATAGACAAGAAGAATGCCTCCAGAACTTTCAAAACAGTTACCGCACATTTTCAATACAAAATTGTTCCTAGATCAGCTCTGCAGTAATTTGTCGCAAGGTTTCGAAGCAGTGGCGATTGTCAGGTCGACGAGGAACAACGGGGCTAACGATCATCGGCCGAGGCCCATTTCCGCAATTAGGAATTCATGTTTACCGCTGGTAACTAATACCCAGCGGCAATACAGGCTCGCAGAGGCAAAGAATCGCGGTCTCCACGCAACGAGTCACCATATCGTACTGCCAGACAGCGTTACCTCTGGCACAATGGGCCTCGCGGACAGGAACAGGTTCGCTAATGAAGCTTCCTCCATCCAACACATGTTCCCATTACGCGCCTTTGTTGCGTTCGCGCTGGGATAAACGCTCCTAGCGTCCTGACCCACGAGCACATTGTATAACACGTTTTTCGTTGCCTCCTCTGCATAACCATTCATAAGCTCTAGGACAATTCCAAATGTACATCAAAACCTCTCGTAAACATTCAAAAATAATTCAATTGGAAGATTCGTATAAGAAATCATTTTGTATAAGCATATAGCCAATCACCAAATAAATCATACAATAAATCATACAAAAATTATATAATAAATTGCACAATAAATCATGTAATAGATCACACAAAAAACACAATGAACATTCGATTTTATTAATTAAATTATCACATACGTACTCTATTTTTTCCCTTGAATATGTGTTCATAATATCTCGTTTGGCGAATAAGTTTTCTAATCTGTCCTAAAGCATATGAGATCGTTTGGAGATGGGACGATGATATATGTATAGTCTAGCAATTTCTCGTTATCCCGTGTTCTCTTCTTAAGTGGATTCGATTAGCGTCGCTCGAAGCTCAGTAGCCGGCTGGCCACTCAGCCACACTCGAAGCGTCGAGTGGAGCGTGCGATCAAAGCCGGGATTCGATGATCGGGCCCTACGACGCCGCGAAACGGTGCCGAGAGTCAAGAAAGTGGGCTCTGCTGACCCGTTTGATCTCCGACTTCTTTCAGTGTACGTGAAGTTTGTCAAGTCATATAAATAACCACTCGGGGTATGAATTGGAAACTTGGAATTATTTTCTGCAGTATATTTATCAGAACAATATCATTAGAAATGTTTTTTAATATAATTTTCTGATTTATATCATAATATGAATGTACGATAATTAATTTATATGCGTTGAAATAATAATTAAAAATGATCTGAATGCAGAAAATACAAAAGTAAATTAATAAACAGGTCTTTGCAATTTCTTTTATATATTAAAGACTCGGGACTCAAGAATCGATTTGGTTTTTATTTGAAATAAAGTTATAGTATGTGTACTAAATATACATATAATACAGAACTGATTTATATTGCGAACGTACAATAAAATATGGCATATCTGTTTGATAAATAAAATAAAATACATATGCAGTTAAATAATATATAATAATAATAAGAAAAATATAAATTATTTGTATGTACTATAGTATGGATGCAGTGTTCCGTTGGGTATACAACTCAGGACGCAATATTTAACTTGCTAGATTAATACACATCATAACCGTGAGACGTGGGTAGTATTTGCTGAGTCCTTGGACGATACCGATATGAGGATAGGCTCATAAAAATATGTATATTTACTCACGTTCCTCGAGCTGTCGCATTCGTAACTCTCGTATCGATATTAGAAAAGCTACTCGCCTTTACAATTCAAACAAAAATCAAATTTAAAATGCTTTAACACTTACATTTGCACAATCTATAATTGAATATAGTTGCTGTGTTTCGCTCTTAAGTTTGTACAAGCAACTGTTTGTTATTTTTACGTAAAATAAAACTCTTGATATCAATTTAAGAAATGATATTTCAGCCTTTGAAAATAATGACTTGTACATAATGCATATTTTTGCATATCGGATTTTTATTACATAATTGCATAAAATTATCTTCTTTCTTATATATTTGCTATTTTTTATATGTATATAAAAGTTCATCAAGAAAGCGAAGAATGTGTAAACACATTTGTTTATACGTTTTCATACCTGTGATCGTTGATAGAAATGCAGTTGTAATTTTGCAAATTGATCAATGTAAATTAACCCGATTAAATGTCCAATTAACTCGACCAATTTGCAGAGACGCGATTGGTGAAAGTGTCGTAACGGTAAACAATGATCAAATGATGGCTATGCATGTAGATGAAAACCGGCAACTGTTCTTAGCGAATGATGTTTGCGGATATCGAGCGTTCGTTGAAAATTGTTCTTCGCAAACAAACGTTCGGACAGCCGGGTTGTGTATGTCAAACCGACACAATGTCAACACGTTTGTTTGCATTACGTTAAAAGTTGCGCAAATAAATATGCAAAAATATTCGATGATGATTTCATTCGCGAGTATTAGTATCAATTAAATACAATTAAATTTATGTTTAATGTTTAGGAATATTTAATATGATACATCTATCGAGCAAAACGAGATGATGGAATGGGAAGAAAAAAATTTAGCAATAGAAATGTAAGCTTCATATTTATTGAATGTATTAACGCTCCGACTTTTAATTGTGAATATCGACCGGCAAATCCAACTTATTCTAATCATACTTCGATTTGCAAGTTAAGTGTCAGATTTTGCTACAATGATGTGTAAATAATCACATTAAAGTCATTTAAAACAATCTTTATTCATCTCAAGAGTAATATAATTTTGATTACAATATTTATACTAATTATAATTGAGTAGCTTGAGAGGTGCTTGAGGGGGGCACACTTGGAGCGTTAAGGGTTAAATGATTACGGGAAATATCCTTGAAATACGGAAGTGAAAACCGAAGATAACGGTATGATTTCCGAAAATAGGAAAATATGTGGATACCAGAAACCAGTGCCAACATTTGGTATATGAAAAGAAGACGAGGAATCAAAGATTCGATTGTTATCACCGCTAGATTCGGTTTCGAGTAATTTCCTAACGATTCCCGTGAACGTGGACGCTGGTAAAAAAGCAGGAAAACCCGTCGACTGGGATTTACCTTGTTAACAAGGACATGGTCTGAATCGACGCGACGGTTGGCGTCGCCATTGGTGTACCGGCATCAAAGCATCGCATTCAGTTTACCCAAAACAATTACGAGAGCCGAATGCCTTTTCTCCGCGGGCCAGATCAAAGCCCGACTTCTGGCCGTCATTAAGCAAGCGAGACGTCATTAAGCTTTAGGATACCGGCACTTGAAATCATCGGCACGCGTCACACGGCGCTTACCGTTCAACGGGATCGTTCAAGGCACACTCTCCCGGCGTAACGGGGTAGCAACCGGCGAGTCCCTAATCTATTGTAACTAAAGATCAAAAAACCAGAGAAACTGTCGATTTCGCGAACGCAAACTCCCCTCGACGACAGTGTGTTCCTTCAGAGTCGAGTGACGGGGCCGAGGCGGCAAGAAAAAGAAACGAACACTCGAGGGCGCTCCTCGGAGTGCGTTCGCAACGCGCTCGGGACTTCGAGGAGCTTTTGGCCGAACCAGAAGAATAGGAAAGAGCTAACACGCAAAGCAGGACGGCACGTGTTGAATTTCCCTGCCCTTCTACGATCTTTTCTCGTTTCGTTTCGCTACCGCCGCGACGACTGTGTCCTTCCTTACTACACTACGCCTTTCTCGCTCTCTTTTGCGGACGGTAGTCGTGCGTATTTGTTTTCCGCGCTCTAACAACGGGCCGGGGGTGGCAGTCGGCCCTCTTCAAGCCGAGTACACAGGGAACAAGATTGTAACCCCGACGAATGCGTACATACGTTGGAAATTCAGTCTGAGTGCCAGCAATGTATGCACAACCGTATAAATATATGTTATATACTGAACTGGGGGTGAAAACTGCAAGATGGATACAATTTACTATTCGATGAACATAATCTAATCTTGTTCTTTTTTTAAAGTGATGACAATCTGAACTATATATTATTTTAAACGAATATATTGCAAACAGAAGATTCTTAATCATGCTACTAGATATGAATAATATACTTCCAAACCTTTTACCTTACATGCTTTTACTAAACGAACTTCGTATGCATTGAATTAATTTACACTCTCCTATGAAGCTAAAAATAAATCTTATAACGTGACACTCGATTCAATCACGAAACTTCGAATCGCTTAACCACTTAAGCTTCGTTATCGCGGCTGCGGATCCCATTGCTCCTCATTGCAAACGCGAACACGCGATCGGTACCCGTCAGTTTTCCACACGTGGCCCATTTGTTCCTCGAACGGGACAAAAACCGTTCGTTACAATTATCCCGAGTAAACTGGCCATTTTTCTCGTCGATCGTTTCGGAGTCTTGATTAAAACCAGCAAGAAATCGCTGTTATAGATGCCCAGACAGACGGGGGTGCCTCCGGGTGCTTTCATTCCGCGGGCGCGCAACTATCTGTATCTTTCATGTCGTCCCCCGTCGTCCAATTCGTAATGTTCGTAGACGTCGAGGGCACTGGGCGATGTCCTTTTTGCAGACAATCTTCAGGGTTTAATTAAGGAACTTGGGCAAGCGGATAAACTCGATGAATGGGGCCAAGCGCGGCGCGGCGTCGAGGGCGCGACAGGCGGAGAAGGACGATAGAGTGAGTGGTAGCTCGCAAAAGCGACTAGAGTGGCTGAGCGCCAGGAGTGAGAGAAAAGAAGAGTCAAATGCTCCCGACTACTTGTCTAGGGGCGAACGTGGGCATTCGCTTTCGTTCCATGTAAACGTACAGTTTCAACATTTCTGAATGTATTTATTTGCAGCTTCCCATTTCGCTTCACATTAGTGCTGAATATTATTATGGCATTTTGAAGTTTCATCTGAACTCATTTTATTTATGAATTAAAAATATTATCAAATTGGAACCCAAAATGTACAATGCTAACAACTAATTAAGATTTGGAAGGATAGCTGGAATTCTTCTCTCGTAGACACGTTCGTTTTTCTTAAGGCTAGGCCATTGACAATCTCTTGTCAATTCGTTAATTGATTCAAAGGTTCCCTTAGTAGCCAATTGTTCTTCGTAGTTTCAGCATTCATCAATTCGTAATACTACTTAGAAATTTCAAGTTCCACCTCAGTCACTTAACTTCAAGGTAAGAATTTAATATAGAGCTAATGATGGAAGGGCACCTAATCCCTATACCTAAAGTACAGGGGAACATTTGCTAAGAGAGGACATATTCTGTTTCATCTCTGCCTGCAAGTAAAGTTCTTGTACATGTATACCTATTATAAGCTCTATTATGGAATTCAATGAGTTAGTTGTGCAATCTTACAGAATCTCTTCATGATTTAATTTACTTAATAATTTATTATAATTTTCCATTGAACTACTTCACAACCTCTCAGATTTTGTTTTACAGTGACTAATTGGAAGTATCCTAAGAGTTAAACAATTGTTGGCGCATTGTTCCCTCATTTTTTTTCCTCTCCTAATTTTCTATGAAGGAAGAATATTGCATAGCATAAGGTATAATTGCGTGTTGCAATTAGAAGAATGACCGTGCCATAACAATGAAAAACATGAAGCAACATTCTCGAGCGCGGTCTTTGTTTTCAAGAAAATCGAGGTTGAATGCAAGTAGAGACCAACCGCCGAGATGCGCACTTGACTTACAATAAGTCACAACTTTACGTACGTCCCTCGAGATGTCCATTGTATTCAGATGCAATGCGCGCACAGTTTTTCACGTACTCTTTATTAAGCAACCCTTTAATTTATTTTTCAACCTCTTTATTAAGCACAAAGAAAAACTTATATCAAAACGTATATAGAAAATACTTCACAATCATCAAGCATCGTTCAAAAAATTGAACAGAGGTTCAAAATAATTACCTTGATATTCGATTAATTATTTCAGTCAGTGCAAATGTTTTAAAATGTAATTCTAATCTATTATATATAATCATACGATAATATCTTAGAAATTTTTAATTAACGTTTTCAATTTAGTACCTTTAATTTCATTTCAAACCGTTAATACGAAATCGAATTTACCAATAAATAAATAAATAAATAAATAATGTAAACTTTATTGTTAAATTCAAGTATTTTAAATCCGAAAGAATAAATTTACAAGCGTCTTTTTACACTTTGATAGTAAAATGTCTAAGCGCCACTGGAAAAGGTAGAATGTCGATAACGCATAAGAGTATCTTTTAAAACAAAATGTACGAAGCGAACCAGTGTCATTGAATTACGCGGTTTTCCTCACCACTCGACGGTCAGAGGTGCAATAAAACGGAGAGGGATAAGAGAACTTTCATCCGGACCCTTCCGGTTCCGCGGAAGCGAGTGTTTAGTGAGAACGCGCCCTTACGCCGGAGGCGAACGAGGAAGGAAAAGCAGGAAGATCGACCGAGGGGTGGTTCGAGCAAGGGAAAAGGTGGAGCGCGAGAAGGGCAGACATAAATTGAAACGAATGGAAAAAAGATATTGGACAAAACTGAAGGGTTTATAAAGAGATACAACTACGATAATTTTTAAACAATAAAGAACAATAATAACCTCCTAACTTTTTATTTTCAATAATTCTCTGTGATATAAAATGCACACCAAAATACGGTATACTGTTTTTTAACATATGTATAATGCATCTATAAAATGAACATTTGAACATTTCGACGTAGGATTTCCTATAAACGAAATAAACGCCGTAGTCACGCTGGCCATAATAGTCCAAAGGGCTGAAGGCTTAGTAGTTGCTTTATCTCAATTACTTAATCTCAATTACTTACAGTGCTCTTTCAGTCACTATCGGAACACCATTGGTTCAGACGTAAAGAAAAGAGCAGAGAACTATAGTCGTAAAGAAAGGAGAAACACGGTGGGCAGGTCACGGAAGGTACAATAAAACGCAATAAGTTAAGAGACGGTAGCTATATGTGCGAAGTACATACGTTCACGTGAGGATAATCGAAAACAAGAGGAGAAGCAGGTACGTGACGCCGAAGGAGAAACAAGAAACGAAGCCAGACGACGAAGAGAGAAATGGTAGACGGGGACCAAAAAGCGGCGAGGGTGAAGACACGCGAGGGTTGTTGGAGCGTCAATCGATAAATTCCTCCGGCTAGGAAGAGGGGCCACGATACGTGCTGATGTCGCGAAAAGGTCCTTCTTCGCAAACACTCCGAGTGTCATTCTGGAAAGGTGAGAGAAAAGGAACGAGGGGGGGGACTCTCTTTTAGCTGCACTTTATGCAGTTTCGCGCCCCTCGAGGGAAAAGAGCGGCCTGTACGCGCATCTCTCATCCACTGTCTTTTAAAGAGAGGATCGCCCATCGATCCGTGATAGAGACGCAGCGCACATTCTTGTGACAGAATGCCCCGCCTGTCGGCTAATTATCCCCTCGCCGGTCGTTTAACGCATCGATTCCTTCTTCCGGAAGAGCAGAGACCGAACAAAACATTACAGTGATATCGGTCGAGTGTAACAGAATCGCTGGGGTGAGCTCTCACACGTACAGTTCAATCTTGTGATCCTCAAACTCGATGTTTCCGTGAGAACTGAAGAAGTTTGCGAGAGAGAAAGAGAGACAAAAGGCGGCGAGGATCCTAGTGAAGTGGAATTTGAATTATGCACTTTTGGCACGATTAACCTCGATACGGAGTTCAACGTACGAGAAAATTGGGAAGCTGGCCCAAATACATATATAGCCTTGATATTATTCCAAAATTGGTTGAAAAAAATGTTTAAATGTAATATCGATTTTTCAGGACTATAAATAAATTTCAATGTACCATGCAAATTCATTAACCTCGTAGAGATTAAAGCTGAAATTATTTTCTAAACTCATCTCGCATGTTTCTGAAATAAACGAAAACGGAGTGGTTGAAATCTTAATTAGGAACCGACAAACATTCAAATCGTTATAAATTAAAAAACGGATTTCCCCATTCCGAGACGGGTCATACGCAACGCAACGGTGCGCTAAGAGACATCAAAGAGGGACGAAGTTATCGCGGTCGGCCGCTGATGTTAAAAGTTGCGGTTCGCGGGAGGCTAGATCGCCCGAGGTCACGTTCCTATCGCGAGGGAGCCCTTCCCGTGGCCCCCGGGGGCCGTGATTAAAATTATTGCTCGACCCAAAGTCAACACACTGCGCAAACAAAGGATAAACGCATTCTCGGTACAAGAGCGGCGCGATTAGCATCGCAAAATATTTCTCGTCTTCGTGGTGGTATGGGTGTCGCTGACTGTCGTTTATAGCCAGGCCACGAGAACGTTTTATATTGCTTTCCTGTGATCTCTTGGACCATCTCTCTGAATAAAAGACGAAGAAAGAGGAAAGAGAGATGGACGGAGTAGAGCAAAAACCATAGAAGGGAAGGGTAAAGAGCTTTGGCGGAAAGTTGCCGCGGGCTCGCTTTGTAGTTATGGACAAGTTGCACGGCTGGTGACGAGCAAAAGAGGCAATTTGTTAGAAGAGCAGCCCGTTCGTCGTGATATACATTCTTATACAAAAGCGTGCGGACACTTATTTTCAAAAATACGTTATCTTCTAACTATGATTAATAATTTAAATGGACAGTAAGTTGATTCATTTTTATTATAGTTAAATAAATAAAATACTGTTAATTGATATGATATTAATTTGTATATTTTAAATAGCAATATTTATCACATATCTGCATAAGTCGATTAAAATAATGCCTACTATGAATTAAACTTATGAGGAGTATTTAGTCTATAATTCAGGGCTCTCGATCTCAACTAGTCTCTCCAGTTCGCTTTGCCTCTTTTCTTCTCACTCGGAAAGAGTAGAGAAGGAGAAAGTGGTTCTACTCCTTCTTCCCGTAACCCTTTTTCGTCTGGATCACCCTTCTCCGTCTCACCCCAAAGGTTCTTGCTCACAAGCGACAATCGGTGTTAAAATGCGTGAATGCACTCGAAGCACGCGCTCCTACTTGTACAGGAGCACCGGCCTCTCAAAAACAAACGGTGCCTTCTTGCCGCGGCGGCGCGTCGTGCCGTATTCGGTGTGACTTAATTAATGAGAGCGAAGCGTCGACAATGTCGTCTTTGTCGAGAAGTTCGCGGGACTGGGTCAATAAAGACGCGAGACCGACCGTTTCGATTAATCGTATCTCCTAAGTACCATCGATCCACCTTCGACCCGTCGATCAGTCTCTACAAGATAGAGAGAGAGAGAGAGAGAGAGAGAGAGAGAGAGAGAGCGCGCGCTAGACTGGGGATGTTATATATGTATTTATAAATTGAATGCGGTAGAAATATGAGAATAAGAACTAAATGTAGTGGAAATGTAAAGAAGGGATAAAAAGTATCAATTACAATACTCAATAAATGGCGGAAGAAATTTTTATTTAAATCACATTTTATTAAATAGTTCTATTTTGCATAAATTCCACAGTATATTCGTTACGAGTCTCATTGAGTCCGACCGGGACTTTAGGAACACTGACAGTGATTTGTCGAGGAACTCGATTATGTCCGTTGCGAATTGATCCCCGTTACGTAGAAGTACGCAGTAGAGCACGTGCACGATTACTTAAACGACGCTTTTTAGGTTGAATACAGTCAGCCCGGAAGGATGACTAACTTATTAGGATAACTACTGTTTGGAACGAGTTGAACATGAAACTCTGTACTGTGTGGAAATACATGGAACGCGATAGTTTCCGAGAAAGATCAGTTTTAACGTCGCAAACCACACTTACCAAGAATAAAAACGTGTACACGTTAGGAGAGCCTTTTCGCCTTCACTAGTCTATCACTGCTACATGGAGTTTATCGTTGACCCTTGAAAATAAATAGCTACCCACGAAATAAACCCGTTTATCTGCTCCCATAAATAGAAAGTAGCAGAACCCGATAAGTCGGAAAAGACTTATATACGTGCTGCTCCTAAATGCGCCGGGGCAACCGATATTTTATCTCCTAAGTTTAAGCTAACGCAACGCCATGTGACTAACAGTTATCTTTCCATTTACTTAAACTAAATTCTAGCACACAAAAAATGTAAATTGAATAGAACTTTAACACGAAAAGAAGGAACACGCGATCCCCGGAGAAGAATCGCTAATTTCAATAATTGATAATGATGTCGTGCGTGTATCATCGCATACAGGGCAACGCGTTCGTAGAATGATTCATGGTCACGGTGAAATCATGAATAATCATTGAACGATATACCTAATCTGCGTATATATCCTGCAGATATTTAGAGCAAAACTGATTATGGCCAGGAAAATTACAGTGGCCGCGGTTATTTTCACACGGCGATTTTATAATATATATTACATGAAAATGCACTGTTGTTCGCGTAAGCCGTATTCATCCAGTTTCGCTCCAGCAAGAATCAGTTTACTCTTTATGGAACACACGCTGGCTTGTCCAATTAACAGTAGCGAGACACGAAATCGGTCGGCTATTAAAAACGCATCGCGATCGATAGATGTGAAAAATGTAGGTAAGCGAGATTCATCACCGTGTTTGAAAAATGGGAGCAACAATGTTAACAACGTAGCATCGTTTACTACACGGCTCACGCTTGTTTAATTAATACAAGAGCTACCGAACTGAACGGATTAACGACGTTAACGGTACAAACGGCACATCTCCGACGAACTGTCGGAATTAATTGGAAAAACGTAGCGATCAATCGAGCGTGGATAATTTAACGCGGATACCGGTACGCGTAATGAGAAGTTCGATTCGATTTATGCGTGTAGCACGGTTATGTACTCGTAATAAAGTCACCGCAAACGTGTCTCGAGTTTCAGACGAAAGGAATCAATCGTAACCGTAATCAGTACCGTGCTAAGTAAACACTTCATCATTGAAAGGCGAATCGTCGCTACGATTCGAGAGGAACGTGACCACGTAACCCTGATCCATCGGCGAATTGACAGACACAAAGGCTGTTTCTCGTCGAACCGAGACGAGGAGTCGCGAGAGATCAGGGTTATCATGTTTCGCGCGGAACAGTGCAAGAGAACGGGAAAAGAAGCGAGGAAAAGCGAAGTCTGGTACGGTGACACCCACCTTGCTAGTGGACCACTCCTCTTCGCTCGTTGACCCAAAATCTTCTCGACCACGGTGACGTTCCCGCTTCTCGCTGCCTCCAGCAGCTCCTGGTCCTTCCCCATGGTCCATTTACACCGTAATCAATGTCTGGTGTTCACTTGCACACTTGTCAATTTCTGTTTTTACTATGATTACTCGCGTTTCATTGATCCAGCGTGGCCATCTTGGCCCGACTGCACCGCCACCTCGCGGTCACTTCACGAAACACCCGGGACGCACGGTAGCGCGAGGAAGACAGAGAACGAGAAGAACGTAACGGGTTAAAAAGAGACGGCCCTACCAGCCAGCCGACGACTCGAAGTATACCGTGCTCAGGCATGTAGCCGACTGTCAAGTACCAGCTGTTGCGCCGTACTGATTTTCCGTAGCTTCACGCCGACTCGGCTTTGCGGCAATTTAATCGAATAAGTGTGTCACGCGGCTCGTTACTCCGATCGACATGAGCCGCACACTTACCGGGGAGTTACTGATCTTCCTTTTGCTCCTCGTCA
Organism: Ceratina calcarata; assembly: GCF_001652005.2. Taxonomy (NCBI): domain Eukaryota; kingdom Metazoa; phylum Arthropoda; class Insecta; order Hymenoptera; family Apidae; genus Ceratina; species Ceratina calcarata. The sequence goes on from NW_017141919.1 coordinate 209,620, forward strand.
GCAGCCTAACCGGGAAAAAGGTTACGGAAACGTATTCGCTTAGCGGTAAGCAACTACATAACCTCAAACTGTCGGTCGCCCAGAGGATTTCATTCGTTATGGGCCAACGGGAAATTTTCGCCGTAAATCGTGAAACTAATTAGTTTAAATTTTGTGTTCATGAGTAATTAGCATCTCGGTTTCCGGTCGTACCTTATCACGGTGTAGCCTACTGTGTTCTTGTTCTGATGTACTATTTATATCGTTTATTGAGTATTTCCGTTTGAATGGTGTCAACACAAAACAGTAGTTCACATTGGAAATCCAAATCTCCAATTATGCGCGTAAGATTAGGCTTAATGTATATGTAGATAAAACACCTTGTTTTGAATATGTAAATGTAAAAGGTAATAAATAAGGTTCTTTTATTTCCTGAAATGTAAGTATTCTCAGTATTTCTTTGATACATTATACAATTATCATTACATTTTCATCATTGTAAATATTCATTTTAAGTATGAAATGCACAAAACGTATTTATACGTGCACATAATTACAAATTATGCAAGTATGTAATCGCCGACTTTCAGTTAAACACAATTATTATTAAACATAGAAAATATGACGAAAAGTAAACAGTGCCTGATCTTATCATGTAATAAATCTAAACAAATATTTTTATTGTTTTATCTTTACATACGTAAGCCTGGATTTCCAAATTTTATTTCTTCCTCATGTGTAAAATTTATATTAGAACATTTGTTCAAGTTTTCGATTAAACTATCGAAGAGAAATAGCAATGGGACAACATAATCTAATACATATATTTTACAGACGTAAATATATTACAAGTGAACTTAACAAATTTTCACGCACAATCACCATATTTACGCCAAGTATCTATCGATGGCAATAGGACTGTTTCCTTTAATATTACAAACGTTTCATCTAGTGCTGCGTTCATGATTGTTCAAATTCACGTTTATCAATATAATGTCACGTTAGCTTACGATGAAGAGTCTTTAAATAAAGTTTCGAATAGGAGCGTGTTCGGATCGAATGTCGGTCTTTTCAGTAGACTGACCAGCAACATAATGACTCAGTTTTTCGTGAAAAATGACAACCCACAAACTATTGAAGCTCTTCTCATTGCCATTCCTTACAATGCCAAAGGTGAGTAAACTTATCTCGTATGAATAGATTCATTTTACCTAATGTTTTGTAAATTACCGTTACGCGATTCGAATTTAATTTTCTGTCAGGCTCGCATTACAAGATTCTAAGGCTGTCTATACATATGACATTCCAACGTTTAGGACATCGTTTAAAAATATTGAAACTGAATTACATCCGTCGTCGCGTGATTCTATTCAGATTTATTCGATAAAATTGATAATATCGTAAAAAGAGCAGTTCGATAAAAGTGAATCTCCCACTGCGAAGAATGATCAGCCTCAGTTCATTGTTCTCTCCACAGCACCCGTACCGGGTGGGTGCAATATGGAGTTCGCTACCGAGATCGCACCGTATGCACGGGTGCAGACACTCCCCGAACTGGTAGTCGTTGACGTGCAACCCCCCTCGATGCCGTTGCAAAGTATCGCACTGTCGAAATGCGGTAACACAACTAATCCGGTCAGTGTTGAGATATATCAAATGTTCCTAACTGAGCAGGACTTCAGTAGTCTGGGTTATTTCTCCGCCATCAGTAGCATGTTAACTGTGCAAGATATCAAGACCAATGGAATAGAGGTATACATTGAAGTAAAAATTTATTATTCTCTGTAATAATAATAGTTATTCATTCTTCACTTCTGCAATTTCTTAAGTCTTACATTCTAATTCCGTCTATTAATAACAATTAATCACTAGTTAATCAGTTGTATTGTATGTTCAGACTGGTGATTTAACTCAATTTACATGATTGATGACAGTATTGCATGAAGAACGAAATAAATATATTCAAATATTATCGATATATTAAACAGATGGGTCAAGTATGTAATTTTAACGTTAGGTAGCAAGTGCCAGCGTAATGTCACCGATGAGACGAGTTTTCAGTGCGTATACAGGAGTTGGCTCGGTTTACGTCGCAGTGGCCAAATATGGAGAGAATTATGCAGCCTACGTGCCGGCGTTTTCTTACGCTTGCCATCCCGTAGTTGATCCAGAATCATGTACAATACTTTGTATGTGTCTCATCGAGCAATATATACAAACTACAATGTAGCAAAAAATAATTTCCTGCTATACTCTTGTTTCCAGCTGGATTCTTTCCGCAATTCATCTGCGCATCTTGCCTATTGATAGGCTTATTATTGATAATTTTCAGTTACCAGCATCTAGTAATAGTCATTGATACGATGATAACGATATTTTTCTTTGGAACAGTGCTCGGTTACATATCTTTTGGTATGTACTTATAACCGCAAGTATATACATAAAGGATTCAAGTATGCCAAATGACTTTTCTTTGGTTGTTTCAGCTAGTATTGGCATAGCCCTATTGATAAGCCTCGGTATAACAGCCCTGATTGTCTGGCTACGCTCAGTTACCCTCGTGGGCCGCGCACTACACAATATAATGACGATAGGCTTCTTTAGCGCGTGCCTCGTTTACTACAACTCCCCAGGTACGGAAAAACTCCCGCTCAAAGAGTATGTGTGAAACATCAATAAAATTGTCCGGAAATAAAGCGATTTCGTACGAGGATCACCGGAGGTTGTAGTAAATTATAGGAAAATAATGAAAGCCGGCTTAAAAGCGAACGACGAAGAGTAAAGGGGTGTGGGACGTGAAGGAAGAGGGGACGCTCACCGCCCCTGAAGTTAGTTCGAGTTTGGCGAAGGGATGAAGGCGCAGTCAGGGTCTCCCTGTAGCTTTTATCAATGTTACCCGCTCATGTGGAAACTTCGCCCGTCGAATCACCCCATGCTGTAGCATTCTCGTTGCCTCCTACCTTTCTCACCATAACCACCCTCCGTTCTGACCTACACACACGTAACACGCGTACAATAAAAATCATCGCGATCGCATACAACCATAGCGAACTCCCACGAAACGATCTAACCGGCTTGGAAGATTCGCATTTACCTAATTGTGTCCCCTATATTTGCTTAGCTCTGGGATACAGTATTTAGATTACACGGTCCGTGCATGCATCTATATCTACTTCGTCGACAGATGATCGACTTGATCACCCTTTATTCGCCTTTGTCATTGCTTGATTACGTTCTTTCGCTAATTATGCAACTAAGACGATGTCGCGTGGCAAGCATTTATTCGCTCATATTAATTCGTATATGAATTTGGAAATCTTGACCATAAAGAGTTTCTACTTATTAATGAAGTTCATAAGTGTGCTTACAGAACATCTTCGTTTTCATTCCTTTTAGATACATTTATAGCTGTGCACGATAATGCTATTTTTTGGACGCTGTTCGTAATCATAGCGTGCAGTATAGGTGTGGGCGCACTGTGTCTGCTTGGTCTCAGCCATCTGGCCACGTGTTCCATATGTACGGGATTAATGGTGGTCTTGCCTATCGATTATTACGCTGGTTCCAATCTGAAGTATATCTTAATAAACTTCATAAGAAGGGCTACCGTTGAAGACTTCTACCTAGCTAGTGTTCAACATCCGTCTCAGACCAAAGGTAGCTTTTCAGTTTGCCGTTATATTAAAGAAGATTTATTCGTAATTAAAATTTTTTTATACGACTTATAGACATTATTCTGATCGTGCTCTGGTCAGGCCTAGCATTTTATCATTTCGCTAGACATGGCGTGGGAATATTAACTAGTGGATCGGAAACAATACCATTGTTAGGTGTATAAGTACCTGCCACAAGTTTTTTCGAATGACCGTGTATATACTACCATCTGAGTTTAATTATTATGGATATCATATGAGTGTCTAAAATGTTACTAGAACATTAGGTATTATTATAATGGTGCAGTTAATCATAATAATTTCGTTCTAGTTTTAAACTCCATACTGTATATTTAGCAAAGATAATAAATATATTTCACTTCGTTTCCTAAATATTTCAATTATGTTACTTACCTAATCTAACGTGAGTTAAACTGTGTATACAGTATGTGCACCAAATATTTTTGCGTTCATCATCAACCAAGCGTTGATCATCCTTACCTATACTCAGTTCCGTTAGCCACCCGAACTCCTGAAACCTAATATGCTGTCCTACCACTTACACTTCTACAAGTCAGTGATCTTTTAAAACCCTCAATTTTTCGTTAAGGGCCACACTAATTTCTGAAGTCCTATGTATGTACGTGTCAATTATCGTCATGCATCATGCCAGTTATATTTTAATAAAAGGATTTTCGAGCAAGTAATTTTCTTCGTGTGACCCATTTATTAAAAAAGTGTTACAATAAATGAATTACTATATGCTAAGTTCTTAATATTGTAACAATAACCTTTTAATTAAATATTGGGAGGTCTAGAATGTAGATTTAAAGGAAAATGGTAAGGGGCTGATTACATGAAAGTATTCAGATGACTCCCGTTCTCATTAAAATGAAATAACATTTATTGAATCGAGACAGTGACACCTAACAGTGGTTCTATATCCTACTACTTACAATCTTAAAGGTAATCACAGCAACAATATTATCTCCATTATTCACAACACTTACGTAGATTACTGTCGCAATAATATATTATTCTCGTTAATAAATTTGTTAATACTCATACACTGTATTCGTTTATCGGTATTATTATTACAGATAATAAGAAAACTGCGTGACCACTTCCGCAATAATGAATCGATCTACGAAGTTCCACAGATTTCAATTGTTAAAAAATTTTCATATATTTGCATGTACAACTTATAAACAAATGTATATCAAAAATTTAGACAACGAGATATTATTCAAATATATATATAATTATTGTTTCAATTTTGTTAGTTTCTTTGAAATACAAGATAGCCTCAATCATATTCAATATACTATATAGAAAAACTATAATTTAAAAAAAAAAATGATTCTCTATCGAATTTCATGCAGAATAATTCGGAATGAGGGTACTTGATTGTTTGATTCGAAAGGCTGTAGACGCGGAAGTGCTTCACGCTTCGATCTGAACGAAGTGTATGGCCTCGAATAATCAAGGCTCTCGGCTCCGGAGGAACCGATAGTGTAGCAGATACGTGGTCGTATCCAGGAGCGATTTTTCCTAATTCGCAGCGGCTCGTTACCGTTTACAAGCCTTGCGCGTACGTTTTTGTTCTCACTTGTCTTTTTTCATTTCTTTTCATCCAAAAATATAAATTTATACTAATGTACAGTACAATTCAACGTTCGCCGTAGAAAACGTTCAAACGAATTGCGGTACACCAGCTGCGCCGGGAAACGTCGTTTCTCCTACGGAACGCAACGCGTTTTCACGTTCACGCCCTGCCGTTATAATCGTTTAAACGGCGCACCAAATCGTTAATTATCCTATTGACTGCTGACAAATTGTTAGAGCTCGTCACCTACTTAGAGAGACTTGACGCGACGCAGTTGCACAAAGTTCCTCTTCGAGAGGTAAAAGCCTGTTCTGGAGATCCAAGTCTAATTAAACGGATGCTTGTTGCGTAACACTCATATACAGATGGATTATGCTTCGGCGGAGGGAACAAAATATGGTCCAGGGAATCTTGGAACGAACAACCTCGCGACCTCTACGGATTCGTGTCAGAGTGTTCTAGCTATGAACATTGCACACAGAATAAATGATTTTGAGAAATGAGACTATTTCTCGTTAAATCGCAACAAAAATTGTTAAATATATTTAATGTTTAACCGTAACTATTTCCATCGTCCATATCTAAAGACGTATGAAGCATGCAACATTTTCTAGGACACTCTGATTAAAAAATAGGTTGTTGGAAGTCGGTGGGTCGATTCTAATCACCGATTTAGCGTTCCTCGCGTCAGGTACGAATCAACGAGCGAAAAGAAGGACGAGTTCAATCGGCTGGTTCAGAAAATGGAATGATGAGAAAAAACGGAGGCAGAAAACGAAACAAGGCCGTTTGTACATCACGTGAAACAAACGAGACCCGTTTGTCGAGTACCAACGAAAATTTCGAGTGCTTCTCACGATCGCGCTTGCGCGTCCTTCCGTCTCTTCCGCCGACTGGGACTTCCCCGTTTTTCTCTTCCTTTCGCCCGCTAATGCGATTAATTAAAAATTTTATATCGCGTAAAAAGCCTTGTCTCTGAGGTAGTGCATGTACATATATTTATCAAATTACCCTGTACCGTAATTTTTCCACTTTCGCGATACACTTTGTACGTGGATGGTGACCGAGGATGGGTGAAATTCATTTTCATTCAAACTTTGGCCCCAACGAGTTTCTCATCGTTCCACTGGCCTAGCGAGATTCGATTCACGCCGCCAACTTTCAAATAGTACAAACTTTATGATCAGATTTTCTTTACTTTACTCTCAACTAAATATATACATTCGCATATCGTAATATTAATGTTCTTTTACTCATAAGTCAATTAAAAGAACATTTTATATTATCACGATGATAAATTGGATAAGATATTCTATATCAACGTGAAACGATGGGTGCCGATTTTTCCCTGTAAAGATTCAATAGTAACTGAAACCCATCGTTGGAGTTAAGGCAACGAACAGTGAGTGAGACATATCATTCAAATGCAAAGAGAAACTAAGAAAAGCGTAGTGAATCGATCTCAAGTAATTCAATCCACCCCGAAACTTGTATCATTCGTTGTGACGTCTCCGTGTCGATCTACGAGATCCGTTCCAAGACTCTTGACGGGTGAGAAACGCATAACATGAACCGCGATACAATGTGCGGAAACAATGAGCGAGCGTAATAAATAGACTGCGGATTTTTATGCAAAATCAAATTTTTCTGATGTCAATCTAAAAAATGAAATCTAGATTGATATTCTTCTTGCTCGAAAAATAATTACGTGTATTATGCTTTGAGATTATGCACATGTTGCACATTATATGAATTACTTATGTTCTGTGCATATCCGATCTTGTCAGAAATGCATAAAGTCCGCAGTCTAATGATAAATGTAGGCTTGGGTCGCGTCTTCGAACACATTGATCGACCGCCAAAACTCTTCTCCGAATTACGAAGGTAAAGGCGGTCGGCCGTTCGTTTCCGGTTCCAAGGAAGAACATCGAATACAGATTATGGCGAAGAGGTTGCTGTCCGTGTCTGACTGTGTACGATTTCTATGAATTGGTACACGATCGAATGGCACCGTAACCGTAACGATCGCCCCTTATCTAAACATAGTATATACATAGCGTGTCGACGATTTCTCTCTAATTTATATTACAGGCTAAGAAGAGTAACAAATGCTATTTTACAACTTTTTTTATACAGATGATCGACGAGGAGGCGAGCTACAAATAGCACCGAACTGTCCGAATGAGGAAATAGTCGAGGGAGATATACGAAGTAAAACAATAGTGTTGCTCTCTCTTATAGTGATAGCAAGCTGTAAACTGATAGTATATTTAAATCCTCTAAGTAATTAGAATCTCAAATATCAAAGGAATTATTGTGAAAACATTCAATTGAGACTTATTACTGCATTAATAATTATTATTTATAGTTATTATGTATAAATTAATTTAGACTAATTTTTTGGCATGATGAAACTGCTATTTGAGGCTTCTATTTGCTAACCGACTCAAAATTACGAAAATGCGGTTACAGCTTGACGTCACTTCATATTGCTCGAGATGTATAAATCAGCCCTTCTATTTTACTGATCTTCTTATATCTTGCCCTTGACTATAAGAGACGAAGAGACAGACGATTGTTATTGATAAGCGACGCGTCCCTCGTGTTCGAAACTATGACTCTATGAATTTACTTGTCGAAGCACGTGCGAAACATGGCTCGTGTGCTTCTGTAAGCGCGTTCTCACTTATCTTATTCGTTAACCTAGGCGTACCCTAAAGGGCCTCCCGTTCGAGTGGTTTCGCGATCGGTCGACAGCGATAATCTTTCTCCCTTTACCAGCTACAGATTGGATTGTCTTAATCTAGAATCGCGTGAAGCTTGGACCAGAGGTGTAGAACGTTCGTGCCAGGGGAGGGAAATATACAACGCGCTCGTAGCACGACTTCGATTAGTCGCACGAGCAAAAGAGAGAAAGAGCGGTTCCGGAAACACGTTTCCCTTGTTTGAAACTAGTCGGAAGAGTTTAAAGCTACGGCTTGTATCCGAGGATCGTTCGCAAACTCCGTGCGAGAGATTCCCTTCTCTTAACGGAATTTGACGCGAAGACCCAAAGTTTCGTGCAAACCTTGCGGAGTTGCGTTCTGCTTGCATACGAACACGTTTTGTCAAACGATCCATCGTGATTTTTATTCAGATTATGAGTGTCACTCGGAAATTCATTTAATTAACATATAATAAATATTAAACTAGTGTGCAATTTAAGAATTTAATTTTCTTTAACTGTATGTTCAAACGTGACAAGCTTATGCTTTTCGTATTTCTAAGATTTTCGTTCACGAAAAATATTTATCACAATACGGACCTTCGAGGAAATTTCTGAGTTGAATTGTTAGCCGACGCCATATCTGCGAGCGAGCGTGATGGCCGGTCGGCGAAAAAAGCCACCCTCGAGGCAGCTATCAATCCCCGTGGCTCCCACCCTTAGAAAAGACAGCCGGCCTGGCTAGAGCCACCCCAAAGTCTCGCGAGAATATTTGCAACGGGTGCCCGCCCCTCTGCGTGTCTTCGAATCCCTCGAAATATCCGCGCGATTCGCGCGCCGGTCATGCGTACCAGTGGCATGCGTGAAAAATTCGATAAACCCTTGCCAGTCCTCGATTAAGGAACGGGAAATGGTAACGGTGAAACAGAATTCGAACCTTCGGATAAATAGAATTATGTTTAGTCAAAGCCGATCTAATCTCTAGCTGTGTCTTGAAAATTATCGACAAGTATTTGTATTATTTTCATTTCTGGGCAAGTCAGTTACAGGATTCGAGCTATCAAACGACGTATGGATTGTAGACATAAATAGTAAGAGACCTAGAAATCCAGAGTTAATGAAAATAAAAATGTTCACATTTATAAAAGAATATAAATAATTTAATTTCACGTTCACAAAACTTATTGCCACAATGGATCAATTAAAAAACGTGTTCGACGCCTTGTTGATTTCTACACTGTCGTAAATAGATGGATAATATACCCTGCGTGACCCGGGTCATGCGTATACGTCTATGACCACTAGATTAAACGCGAATCGAAGAAGAGACGATGTGCATCGGCCTCGAGTTCCGACGGATCGCGTTAGCGCGACAATTATTCATTCAACTTCCTGATTACTATCACAAGTGCTTTTTTGTAGAGATACTGACATTAGAAATCGTGTGTTAACAATTCTCGATTACTCTGAAATATCAGGTTGATATATACAATATGAAGCGTCGTTCTATTTCTCTAGTTCGAATTTTCCGGTCGTCTATCGTCTCTGTTGTTAAACTTAATGAAAAGACAAGTTCTATTCAGTCAAACAAAAATGCAACTATAAATGCAATATTAAAAAGATGTAGTGATTTTAGAGCTCACGATGATTAATAGATTTGTAGTAATTAAATTACAATGGTCTGTACAAACAATGTATTGTATTGTTCGAATGAAATTGTTATTGTACAAAAATTGCATGTGGTGTGTAAAGAAAATGAAATTTCATGTGCATCGACTTGATAATTGGTTTTTAAGGATGGTGCGGATAGATTACATGCGTTGGTTCTCTTTAGGAGGACAGTAATCGCAAATTCTGTTGCGGTGTTGTATCGTGTACTTGTTTTCCGGTGGCCGAAAGTAGCGATCAGCAGTGTCCGCTCGCTCGTTGCCGAGATTTGGCAGCCATCCAACGAGTAATTAATCGAATTAAAGCGGACCCGTTAACCTTTTATTCTCTTTTTAAACTCCTGTTGCGCCGTCCCTTAACAGGTTTCTAAACACCGTTTCCGTCCGTTCAACTCTTTCATCAAGAGTGACTTTAATAGTCTTGAGTGGATTGATACGTTTTTTAAATTCAACGAAACGAGTTCAATTACTTTACTCATTAAATTGTATATTCCATAAAGTAAAAGTTCAATTTTGTTTCCTCTTGTTACCGTGTTAAATAAAATATAAAACTTAATACAGGCCCATTTGAACAATCAATATTTAAATTAAGATACAAGAAATAAATATTTTGCAATGTAACGATGAAAACATGAAATATTACAACACAATAATTATGTTCATTAAATCATCGAACTGTGTCCATTGAATCAGGCTAAAATTTGCATGCATTACTTTCAGTTTCTGTAAAAATATAAAACAGTTTTCACATCGATGACGCCAACGTTCGTATTAAATTTATTTTACACGTGTTTCTAAACTAGCTAGAAATGAGTAATTTCACGCGTGTAGCAATCGTCGCGACTCACGCCGCGGTCGAGGCCGACGCTTCGTCGTACGCAAACGAACCGAACTAACAAAGTTTCGTCGAGTTTGTCGCGTTGACCATCTCTGCAAGAGAGCGTTCAGAGAGATTGATCGGTTCACTCACTCACTGGTGTCGGAGGTGTGCACGGGAGTGGTAGCCGGCGTGTTCGAGGCGGGCTGATGCTGCGCCGGCTGCGTCGGCAGTCCGAGGGACGCGAGCAACGGCCGGGACACTGCACCAGGGGTGGCTGTCGGTGGCGGCGGGCTCTCCTGGCCGACGAGCAAGCTCGCGGGCGGGAACCCGAAGAGCTGGGATCACTGGAGCCTCGGCCAGTAATTGCCGGTCAGGTCCGGTGTTTGAGATGGGATCTGAACGGGTACCGAGACGCCCGCCGATATCACGCCTGAAACAGGTTCAACATGTTTGCACTCTGATTAGACTCCTGTCTTCAATTGATTTGATCTACAATTGCGTTACACGCCGAGAAATTCAGTAACATGTTTCATATATCGAGGAATAATAATTATACACACTTTGTTCTTCAGTCGTAGCAATTAATATCATTGTTTAGATAAAATAATGTGCATCTGCCCACATATACATGCATACAAATATTTAAAGGAAGAACCTACTGTACCCTAACGATAGTTAAATAATTATTAACTTGAATCGTGTAATACGCAAACAGCTCAACGAAGTCAAGTCAAATCGAACTAGTCTCTTTCGCATCGCGCGTTTTAAAAAATCTCAAACGACCAATTTTCATTTGAAATCCCTACTCTGACTAACCGAAGTGGATCATGAAAAAGAAAAATACCTACTTAAGTGACGATAGAAACTACGTCGGCGCGTGTAACGAGGAGTCGGTGAAACTCGCGGCGCTCATGCACGTAAAACGATTATGATGGATAAGTTGCGGATCGTTCCGCACGTAAGAACCGAGAAACGAGGAAAACAGAGGGGGTGCGAGAAGAGTATGTACGGCCGCGGGAAGTCGGAGTTAGCGGGGAAGAGTAAGTGGAAGAACACGAAACGGGGAGAGAAAGACGAGTACGAGAGGAATGCCGCCACGTGTTCCGCAGTATTCCACCATTCTACGGCGTTCCACTCCATTCCTGTAGGTACGCCGCGCACCCCCGTGTTTCCTCCCCTTTGGGTTCGCACGTTATTGAGCGCTCGCCCAGCCGAGGCGAGACCCAACCCATCCACATCCTCTGTTCGCCCCCTGTATATCCTGAAGAGAGGAAGAGCCGACGCGATAGAGACGGTGCGAATCTGACCGAAAGGGAGGAGGAGAGAAAGATATTGGGGAGCAAGGAAGCTGGAGAGAGGGAGATAAAGAGAGAGCCGGGACCGGGAGGGTCGCACAGTTTTCGTTAAACGAGAAAGAAGGGTATGGAGGGACCGAGGGCGGCTGGAGGAAAAGTCGATGAAGAAAGAAACCAACAGGACGAGGAGGACGAGAAGGAGGAGGAGGGTAGCGGAGGGAAAGTGAGAATCGGAAAATGGAAAATTCAGCAGGCACATTGTCGATGGAAGGAGGTGGAAAACCACCGAATATCCTATCCTTCGATTCAGCCCAGTGGCGCCGCGCGAGATTTGTTTTAAAATCCTTTCGCAATTCCGTGGACGAACCGGTCCACACGCTTCGCTGCTGTAACGTTTATTTTTCTTTCCGTACATCCCACTCGGTTGTCATCCCTCATGAGGAGGTGCTATGTATATTACGTGTGAAAAGGTTCGTACGTAATCCTCGACGCTTTATTTCGCTCTCAACGCGGAGGGTACAGCTTTCGAGGAATGGCAAAAAGGAATTTCAAGAGGACGCTTATTTCATGATGGATTCTGAGGAATTCGTAAGATTTTCTGTTTTGTATCTCCGATGGATCTTCTATTTCTTCTTTTAACGATATAAAGCAAAAATCTACTTGACTCTCAAAAAGTTAGTACTTTGAAGCATGATCTCTTCTGGAACTACCCTTGAAAACTCAACCAGTCAGTCAAGAACCATCCCTCACTAACTCCATCTACTTCCTTCCGGTTCGATCATCGTTCTTGCGGGATAAATTGAACTTAAGTAACTGGGAGGCCTGGGTGACCTTGATTAACGCTAGGCGGCGTGAGGAAATTTAGGGATGGGGAAGAAGGTACTGGCGGCGCGGCGTTGGACGACCTTGAAGATTCAGCAAGAACAAACAAACAATCCTTTAAGCGAAAACTCACCAGTCGCGGTCGAGGTCGTCGGCTGGTAGGGCGCACCACCTGGTCCTGCAGGCTGTCCACCGGGCGTGGTGGGGGTTCCACCATGAGAGGTTGGTATACCGCGATGGGGTTGCGAATGCGCAGCAGTGCTGTGTGCGTGGGAGTAAGACTGCGTCAATGAGTGAAGAGGCTCGTGAAACACGTATGCCGGATATCCCTCGGCGCGTTGCTGAAGACAGCTTCCACCCATTGACCCGCCCAAGCTGCTCGACATCGAGCTGTGAACAAAGGGCCTCCGTCAAATGAAAATACGATAATCGTTGCAGATTTCCAAAAGCAAGCAATGTTACTGCTACTCGTCCAACTAACCAACCATTAGTAGTTAGTAATTAATAGTAGAAAGAATCTTAACAATTGTTCTTATAATAGTCTACAATTTATTTAATTACATCCAGCAAATATTGCTGACTCCAACAAGTATTGCAGTACATATGTATTTTTGTACTCAAAACAACATTTAGCAGTAAGCTGTTAAGAAGATTAAATTTTGACACGATCGGATATTTATTTATACAATACAATCGGTAAATCACGCGATGTCGAACGCGAAAAGTACAAGGGGATCGTTTGGAAAATTTAAATTCGTCGCTTTTGATATCCCTTATCCTGTAATCTCTGCAACAATGCAAGTCCGATATTCCATCGCTAAATCTTTACATATTCAGTTCCATTGTTATCGGGCTATGATACGTACAATACCCAAAATCAGATTTCAACTTTTATCGAAAAACCGATGACTGATAACGTTTAAAAGGACGAGCAAATTTTCACCGCGATTGAATACTTAATTTTGACTTTCTTTCACTAATCTATTTGAAAGTTGAAATGAAATTCTGTCGAGACACCACCTTTCGTCAGCGTCGTTACAAACAACTCGTCATGTTCACTCGATAGAACACGAGAGAACTCGGTCTCGTAAACAGAACGGCACCCCTGTACAAGGTTGGCGAAAACAAAGGTAAAAGAGGGTGACAGAAGTGATTACCTGTAAGTGTCGGGCATGGTAGCGATCGGCTGCGGTATCGATGAGTACATGGCGTTGAATCCGGCGTTTAAGGGTAACCGTGGCGTGGCAGGGGTCGCAGCCGGTGGCGCGGTGCTGCTTCCACCCCCGCTGCTCCCGCCGCCGACTACCTGATCGACGGCTGCTCTTCTTTGGTTCCGTAATTTCTCCTCTCGACGCCACTTCGCCCTGCGATTACTGAACCACACCTGCAACCGACGCAATGACGGTGCTTTTGTCACGATAAGGGGCGTCACTCCGCGCGATGTATTCGCATTATCCGCACCTATCCATCCTCGCGCACTCTCGCGTCTCTTCGCATTCTTTTCTGTTTCTCTCTCTCGTTCTTCCACAATTACGCGCATTTTCACTCACACTCGCACTCTTTCGCTCACTACGTTTCTCGTTCGTTCCTCGCCCTTGTCTCCGACTGTTCCCACCCCTGTCCCTTTCTCTCTCTCGCGCTTTCTCAACCCCTTTTCTCGCGACCTATTCTACGTGTCCAGCCAGCCGACAGCGTGAAATCTAGATACTTTTTCCACCTAACCATCCCGGCGTCCCAGGAGTATTCACGCACTACAGTTTGCACGAGACTCAGTTTGTTAATTGCGATTGAGCAGTTGCCAGATGGGAAATTGAGTTACTCCCGCCGCGGCGTTGAGCTGTGTTCTCTGATGTAATCTCTATGCAGCTCGTATCTCATTTCCCGCGCTTTCTTTCAGTTTGCCAGGTTTTTAGTAACGTTAGCTTTCGTAGAAACTTTTTAAAGGACTGCGTTGATGAAATTGAAAGCTCAGGAGGAAATTGCTTTTAAGTAGATGCTAATTTTGTTATAATTTCGCTTAATTCTCATAACCGCGATAAATACAATATTTGTTTAAATGAAGAGTAGATTGTAATAGCATACAACATAAGTATAGTCGATTTTTGCGTTTTTTGTATCTAATGGCGCAAAAGAAGAAACTGTATTATTGATATTTATGCCGTTGTTCCAAACGGGCATAATAATCGGTGACCTCGAACACTATCAAATCGGAGCTTAAAGGCTCTTTGTCGCGCTTCCAAGAATCTCCGATTTGGCAGATACCTCGTCGCGATAAGAGGATTCCTTCTCCCTTCGATTTCTTGCTCCCCTCAGTATCCCCAGCGCAAACAAATTCCAGATTACATCGTAATTTTTCCCTCTAATACCCCCATCATCTGGTTTCCACGTCAAAAATTTACCCTAACTGCGCTCGCCGTCCACGGGAAAAAGAAAAATTCCCGGTAACAAAAGGCTCGAGAGGAAAAACTGATGTGAATGGGAAAAATGCAGAGGAATGGAACCGAGCCCGGAATTGTTGAATTATGAAACGGGCCGATTGCTCGGCTCATTTGCAGCGGAAAAAACGCAACGAACGCGCTCTTTTCCCTTCACTCGCGACGAGCAGGCGCTTTCATTAATAGTCGACAATTGCTACGTCGGCTGTTCCGTATCGCCGACAGCCGGTTGAACGTTCGCGCGATAATGAGAATAACGATATAAAAATTCGATTGCCGGCAATGAGAGGCGCAACTTTCTCAATTATCATGCACCGCGCTAACAACGAACGGGATCGACGCCCGTTATTATTATTATTATTTTTTGCCTCTCTCTATCAACATCGATTCTGGCGTTAATTTGCGCTCATTCATTCGAGCTATCGATGAAAAATAAGGCAAACAGGAGAGTAAACAGGAAATAAAACGTTTGTACCTTTAGTTGTTTTAAATCATGGCTTTGTTGAACGCATGTGTATGAAAGAAATTGCTGCATTAGGAAATTTCTGTATTCTCATGCTGTTCTCTTTTGGGAGAGAATGAGGTAATCCATCGGTCGCCCAAGTGAGAGGGAGAGTATGCTTGGCTTTCGAACGCCCATTGCAGCCAGGAGAGTACAGGGACTACTTTGGGTCATTCGTCTTGAAGGAGAGGATGGCTGGATGATCAGCCGTTCGTCTATCCGGGAACAGTGTACAGGGAATGTCACCTGAATTCACTTTGTCTTTTTTCATGGAGAATAGAGACGGTTAGATCTATATACCATTGGTTGCAATTGAGGAGTGAGATTACGGAGGAAGATTCGCAGTTATCGTAATAGAGGAGAGTATGGTGGGTTAACCTGAGTTATTTTCAGAAGAAGAGAACGGCTGGAAGAACCGCCGCTCCGGTCACGTCGAGATTAGAGTACAAGAAGAAGCTCGGATGCTTCTATCGAACTATTATAATTAAATCGAAAACAAAAACGAAGGGAACTTGTTTTTGTAATCAGTTCAATATATCGTGGAACACATTGTCAATAAATTGATTTGTTTGTACCAAAAACCACTCCAATCCTCTCTCCCATCATAGCTTCTAGTTTTCCGGAATCCACAAACGAGATGGAATTTTATTAAGCATGTGAAAAATGCTGCTTTCGAAATTTAGATAAAAAACGGTCTGCTGAACGGTTCGGATTTAAAATTTGCGATCGCGCTGTCCGTCGCGAAATTTGATCTCGACGGTCTTCGACCGGGCGAGCGAAATAAAAAAAAAAAAAAGAAGGGGAGAAGAAAATAAATTTGGTGGTGGCAGCGACATGGCAAATCGTGTTCTAGCGAGCCACCGGCAAATATCCACCATTCGCCCGCAGCGAGGCTCCTTTCGCCCAATGCCGTCGTTCCTCGTAAACTCGTCCTACCGCGTCCCGAAAACTCGTTTGAATCGATCCATTCGGAATTCCACGAACCGGGTACACTCCGCTCCCGTCCCTCGCCGCGCGCCAAGCCGGATCTTCTACTTTGATTGGCAATGTTTAGAAGATGGCGTCCCCACGCGAATTTTAAGAAGATCCAAATTTTTTCCACAGTACGTCATGAGCCAGTTTTCGTATAAATGAAATTCTTCATTTCGTATATCTTTTTATCAGACACAATTCCTTGATATATTTCTCGTTCTTCCCAAAATATTTCGAATACGAAAAAATTTACAGGATTCTAAATTGCTTCTAGATTTTTAAATCTACCGAGAGAAAAGAAACAATCGTAGATTTACTTCATAAGAATTTATGAAGCATCCGAACGAAGAAGAAGTAATTACAAGAAATATCTTTTGAAATAAAACAGAACCAGAGATGAAAGTTTCAAAAATTCCATTCTTGGATAGCAGCATAAAAGAATTCGTTGAAAGAACTTGAAGAAAGCTCCTTAAACGTTTCACTGAAATCCTTCTACATTTTTTATCGTCGATCTACCGGCAATGCCTCAATCTGCTTTTGGTATGCTACGAACTGATGAAAGCACAGAAAGGAAAGTTCTCAACAGCATCGACAAGTTCCTTCTTCTCGTTCTAAAGAACATGGGAAGGATGGTAAACCACTTCGGCCATCGCGACGTCTCACACGGAGGATTCTCCATCGCCATAGATGATAATCGGGCAGCAGCTTTGGTGTTGCGCGACGAAACTCGTGCGACTATTCAAGGTATAGGTGGAAAAGCGAGGAACAACCAATCAGAGGGCAACCTCCCTGGGGACGCGACGTTGCCATGGTTGCGTTCGAACCCTCTTAGGCCGTCTGTGCCGGATCCCTCATGGCTCGTTCTCGTTCGGTATCGCTGGATATGCCGCGTGTCGCGTGCGATTCGTAACCATGTACCGCGGCCCATGCCATCTTACCATGCCACGCTTTCTCTTCTGAAAACACCCTCCCTCTCTTCTATTCATCTTTCTATTCCACTTTATCATCAGTTCTCGTTATTCCTTCGTTCGTTCCTCCCCGATATCAACGCTATTACGCGTTCATTCCTTTTTGGACCATTTACCTTCTTTCTCTTCCCGTTTATCTCCACCGATCTTCCATCTGCCTTCACCTTGATCATTCTCTCTTTCTCCGGTCCTCTCGGTTCCTCTCCGTTTCTCTACAACCAGATCGTCCCTCGTCTCTGTCTCTCACACGCTTCCTCCCGCTCGCTCGCTCTGCCTTTGCCTCTCGCACCGGCACTCCCGGTTTCCTGCACTTAGCAAGATCAATACCAGCCAACGAGGCTTGAAAACATGCGTCAACATGGTCTTGCACTGTTTGTACGTCCACATAACGCTCAGCGCCCGGTTACTACCACCGACGCGAAAGCCCGCCGGCCACTTCACCACCCCCTATCGTCGGGGCCAAGTGAGTGAGCGAGGGAGGTCGGCCGGATAGGCAAGAGGGTCGGACACAGGCCGAGCCAACGGCACAGCGCGCCGCGGCCAAACAATGTTCGATAAGGCTGCGTAGGTACATATTAGCTCGTATAACTGTGCGTCATCCCATGGCTCGAGCAACGATGTTATATTAATTAATTGCGATACATTTTCTCTTGATCTTGCTCTCTCCTTCTTTCCCTCTCTCGCGAGCGAGAGCTCGCTCTCTCCTCTTGCGCGTTTCTGTACTCTCGTGTTCAACGCGAATCGCATAGTGAGTAATTTAGCAACAATGGGTAACTTGATATTATTTCAAACTTGTGAGTCACTTCATGAATTTTGGACAGGTATAATATTGACATACAATTTTACGTTAGTTCTGTGTATGA
>NW_017141919.1:230291-258982 GCF_001652005.2 Ceratina calcarata
TTATATTTAATTCTCACTTTATTTTGTTACTGTATATCAATTAGCATGTTGTAAAAGAATTGTTTGTTACGTGTTGTCGAGGTATAAATCTACCTGATAATTGTAAAATACTATTAGACTAACGAGATTCAGTCTACTGGAGAAGATAATTAATTTGACGCGTCTCAGGGGTACATTAAGTACGCGTGAAGACACGCGCGAAAGGAGGCAAAGGAGTGGAGGTCGGAATAAAGACGAAATCCCCCGTGTGGTCTCGCGGATTCATCCTCTGAGGTGTTTAACGTCCCCGTGTGGCGTGGTCACGCGTTTCGAACCGTTTAATGAAAGGGCGTCGTCGCACTTACCAGCCGACCTCTTCAAGAGCCACGGCTAGAAGGTAAAAGGAAGACGTCGCGTCGCGTCGCGGATAAAGAGAACGGACACGAAGCGCGGGAGAGAGAAAGAACAAGAAGAGAGAACGAGAGTGGAATAATGGTGAAAAGAGAGTGAGAGGGGGGAAGAGAGTAAAAGGCGGTGGGTGGAGCGAACGAGAAAGAGGAAGCACACGCCGCATTCGCACATTCACACTCACCTGGATACGTGCCTCAGGCAATCCAATCTTCTCGGCGAGACGCTCCCGTGCAAACACGTCCGGGTAATGTGTCCGCTCGAATTCTAAAACGAAACCAGTTTGCAACAAGTGCTCGTTATTAAACGTGCCTCCATTTTCGGTCGTTGCCGCGCTTTTGCGACCAACTTTATCTATACGCTAATTCGCAAAAATTACCGAATATGTGAATATCGCACATATTTATGCGATTTTTAACGTTTCATGTCGTATGAAAATAACGATTACATTGACAATGACTGTAGTTAGTTAAGTGTGTCATATACATATGTACTATACAAAGTGGTTTCTCGGATATTATCACCTCGGTTTTCACCGTTATTATTATAGTAAAAAATATGTTGTATGGTCTAGAGAGAGGCACATTCTGGTATTGTGAGCTATTTTGTAGGCGCATAGTAGAAACATCTTTTTAAATGAGATTGTATACCTTTTCCTGCAATGATAGATGAAGCTTTATAATCTCTATAAAAAAGTATTAACCTATTAATATTGATGGAAACACAAGATTCTTTACTCAGAGATTTAAGTATTTTAACATATTCCAACAAATATCGAAAAGACATTAGTTAAAGAGATATCTCGGGAATCGTATTATTAAACCATACTTTGTCGAAGGTTCACCGACTGGACAAAAATATGCACAATTTTTTGACACATACTCTATATGATTTGTCGTTGCATATTCAACAAACAATGTGGCTCCAACAAGATGGTTATCCTGCACGTCATGGACTGAATGGAAGAATAGGAAGATTGTATATTAATCAAGTATTTCCGGAT
Source organism: Ceratina calcarata (assembly GCF_001652005.2). Taxonomy (NCBI): domain Eukaryota; kingdom Metazoa; phylum Arthropoda; class Insecta; order Hymenoptera; family Apidae; genus Ceratina; species Ceratina calcarata. The sequence goes on from NW_017141919.1 coordinate 231,682, forward strand.
CGCTGGATAAGGCGAGGTTCCATTAATTTTCCGAGAAGCTTGCCTGATTTAACCCCCTCGACTTTTTCTTACTACTTGAAAAATACAGTATACATCTATTGAAGCTCCGATTACAATTTCCGATATGAAAGATCGTATCATTACTAAATGCAACAGTATACCGCTAGATTTATTACATCATGTAAAACAATCATTATTTTCGCGATTCAGAAAATATCGCAATTCGTCATATTGAATCTTTCCTGTGAATAAAGTTATTACGACGGTATCAAAGGAGTTGTGATTTCGTAACAACACTAAAATGCAAATATCTCCTTAATTAATGGTAGTAGGTAATAGTCTTTGTAAAGAATAGATTGTTTCATCGTTCGGTGCAGGAAAAATTATACAATCTCATTTACAAATGTGTTGATGACTTTTCATATCTCTTCTATTATGGTAGCAGCGCGATAAGGCAGGCTGTTAATGTTATCTACAAAATTAGCCAAAAATATGCACTTTTCGTTTATATGTGAGAATATTTTTAGGTCGTCAGGTACCTCTTTGAAAAGAAAAAAGATAAATCTGGCGTGCTCTGGTCATGATTTAATCAGAATATGCTGATATTTAGTAATAAAGACCAGAGCACGCCAGATTTAACTTTCGTCTTTCAAAGAGGTACTTGACGACCCAAAAATCTTTTCATATAAAGACGAAAAGTGTAGTTCACTATTCTTGCCTGGTTATCGATAAGACAGAGCAAAAAACGTCAAAATTTTATCGACAAACGTGAGAAAAGTCACGTGACTACTATAGTCCCTTAAAATTATACAGTATAAAGATTCTTTGCTACGTATAATAATAACGACGAAAATCGAGGTGGTCCTTATGATTGGTCCTTTTAAAAAAGTATATTTGCCACATTTAGCGTATTTCAACTAGTTTAAACATTTCACAGAACATTTCCTACTTTCACGATCGACTGTACACGGATACATTTGCATGCACGCGTGCAGAATTTTTTACTAATCGCGCATAATTTCGATTCACCGTGAGACGAGATTAAAATGATAATTATCGACGACACTCGAACGCAGCGCGATATGAATGGTCACGAATCCAATTAGAGAAGCGCGAGCTGGAGGAGGTCGACGTTGTAGACGCACATACATTTACACTGTCAATCCTAAGTAATTGAATAACTGTCATGCTCATACGACATGAGAGATTTATTAAAGATGAAACAATTTTTACTTTTTTCAGTTCGATGCAAAATGTTTGACAAATGGGTTATTGTATCAATTATTATACCAATTGTTGTATCAATTATTACGTGAAACGTTGTACCAGCATTTATCGTAATCAATGAATTAAAAATTTTATTGCTGTGGTTTTTTGACTTAAACTGTCCTGATACTTTACAATTCGAGGAAAGTGCTAATCTATCTTGACCATCTCTAAATACGCGGCGCTGTGAAGCGGACAAGGAGCAGTGAGCATATGTGCAACATTTTAAGAATAATAGATGTGCATGACAACGTTTCAGCGTTATGAGGCTGATACCCTTAGCTAAATTCGTTTAGACACTAACCTTTCTCGAGACTATCGATCTGTTCGTTCGAGAAGGATGTTCGATTGCGCTGCAGCTTCCGCTTTAGCCTGAGCCGAACCTGCGAGTCCTCGTCGCCAGATGAATTGTGTTCCGAATTCCCATCCGACGTCGTTTCCTGCTGATGCGACAACAAAGAACCGGTGTCTGAAAAAATACACGAGTTTTCCACAGTATTAAAATTAATTTATTCCACTGTGCCCATAATCAGATAATCTAGTATTGATTTCGCGCGAAGGGAAGAAAATTCATGCGTCAGGAAAGGAAATAAGGATGATGCGGTCCATGAAAGAGAGAGAAACATCACGCGGTATTCGAAGTTTCCGCCGTTTGCCTCGAGGAGAGCGATCCAATTAAAGGCGGTCCCTTCCCGGTAGTATCGTTCCAGTGATTTCGCGACGAGTAGAACGTCCTCAGGATTCCTAGGAACAGTGGGAAAAGGGACAGAAAAGGGGCATCCATGTAGACTTCTTTGGATCATAGCTCTCGTATCGGTGCGTACACAGAAAGATGGTCCTCCTCTTCGACGTCGCCGTCGCCGTCGTCGTCGTCGACAGTTCCCGGTGAGCCGCGATTACTTTCCGCTTCCGCGCACCGAACCCTCGCCTCTTTCCATCCCTCTCCCGATACCTTCCTGCCATTTCCCTTTCCCTCTGTCCGTCCCTCCGTACGCTACCTATATATTTGCCCTTACGCTATATATATGTATATGTATTTTCTATGTATACCTATATGTATATCGGCCTCTCGTCAGCTGCTCGCTTTCTCGTTCGCTCATCTCTCGCGCGTCTCCCACCCTCCTACACCCTACGAAATCTCTCGCCCGCTATCCTCCTTTCCCAACCCCCTTCATTCTCTCTTGCCAATTCGAAATACTGCCACCCTGCAACGCTGCTATCCGTAGACTCTACTCGCGTCAACTATTGACAAACTTTCTATTATTATCGAACTCCGGATTTTTTTACAAAATATTTGTAATGACAATCGAAAAAATGAAATTTAGATTGAAATAAAAAATAATTATATTATTTTTTGTTATGTTATCAACATTCTTTATGTTTTTCTGTCTATACAATTTTTCCGAAAAATGCATAGAATCTACAGTCTAATTATTGTATTCAATGAAAATTAGTTACTAAATTACGTGTGCAATTAACATTTTTCACACGTCGCTTGGGAAGCAATTGGGGCTATGGTCGCAGGCCACGATTACCCTGATCCAATGCACGCGTGCAGAATTTTTTACTAATCGCGCATAATTTCGATTCACCGTGAGACGAGATTAAAATGATAATTATCGACGACACTCGAACGCAGCGCGATATGAATGGTCACGAATCCAATTAGAGAAGCGCGAGCTGGAGGAGGTCGACGTTGTAGACGCACATACATTTACACTGTCAATCCTAAGTAATTGAATAACTGTCATGCTCATACGACATGAGAGATTTATTAAAGATGAAACAATTTTTACTTTTTTCAGTTCGATGCAAAATGTTTGACAAATGGGTTATTGTATCAATTATTATACCAATTGTTGTATCAATTATTACGTGAAACGTTGTACCAGCATTTATCGTAATCAATGAATTAAAAATTTTATTGCTGTGGTTTTTTGACTTAAACTGTCCTGATACTTTACAATTCGAGGAAAGTGCTAATCTATCTTGACCATCTCTAAATACGCGGCGCTGTGAAGCGGACAAGGAGCAGTGAGCATATGTGCAACATTTTAAGAATAATAGATGTGCATGACAACGTTTCAGCGTTATGAGGCTGATACCCTTAGCTAAATTCGTTTAGACACTAACCTTTCTCGAGACTATCGATCTGTTCGTTCGAGAAGGATGTTCGATTGCGCTGCAGCTTCCGCTTTAGCCTGAGCCGAACCTGCGAGTCCTCGTCGCCAGATGAATTGTGTTCCGAATTCCCATCCGACGTCGTTTCCTGCTGATGCGACAACAAAGAACCGGTGTCTGAAAAAATACACGAGTTTTCCACAGTATTAAAATTAATTTATTCCACTGTGCCCATAATCAGATAATCTAGTATTGATTTCGCGCGAAGGGAAGAAAATTCATGCGTCAGGAAAGGAAATAAGGATGATGCGGTCCATGAAAGAGAGAGAAACATCACGCGGTATTCGAAGTTTCCGCCGTTTGCCTCGAGGAGAGCGATCCAATTAAAGGCGGTCCCTTCCCGGTAGTATCGTTCCAGTGATTTCGCGACGAGTAGAACGTCCTCAGGATTCCTAGGAACAGTGGGAAAAGGGACAGAAAAGGGGCATCCATGTAGACTTCTTTGGATCATAGCTCTCGTATCGGTGCGTACACAGAAAGATGGTCCTCCTCTTCGACGTCGCCGTCGCCGTCGTCGTCGTCGACAGTTCCCGGTGAGCCGCGATTACTTTCCGCTTCCGCGCACCGAACCCTCGCCTCTTTCCATCCCTCTCCCGATACCTTCCTGCCATTTCCCTTTCCCTCTGTCCGTCCCTCCGTACGCTACCTATATATTTGCCCTTACGCTATATATATGTATATGTATTTTCTATGTATACCTATATGTATATCGGCCTCTCGTCAGCTGCTCGCTTTCTCGTTCGCTCATCTCTCGCGCGTCTCCCACCCTCCTACACCCTACGAAATCTCTCGCCCGCTATCCTCCTTTCCCAACCCCCTTCATTCTCTCTTGCCAATTCGAAATACTGCCACCCTGCAACGCTGCTATCCGTAGACTCTACTCGCGTCAACTATTGACAAACTTTCTATTATTATCGAACTCCGGATTTTTTTACAAAATATTTGTAATGACAATCGAAAAAATGAAATTTAGATTGAAATAAAAAATAATTATATTATTTTTTGTTATGTTATCAACATTCTTTATGTTTTTCTGTCTATACAATTTTTCCGAAAAATGCATAGAATCTACAGTCTAATTATTGTATTCAATGAAAATTAGTTACTAAATTACGTGTGCAATTAACATTTTTCACACGTCGCTTGGGAAGCAATTGGGGCTATGGTCGCAGGCCACGATTACCCTGATCCTATTAGGAACGACGTTTTGATCCAACGACGCGTTTCCTTTTAGTTCGGTGCGAAACGCACGATGGAATTACCAACGCACAATGCGGTTCTCGGAAGGATGATCGTGAGGGCGAAGGCGAGGGTGTCGCGCGTACGAGCAGATTATAATACCTCGAGCTCGAGGGTGTTCCCTTGACTTTTACCTCGGGTTCGAGAGCATTGTGGATCCGCCGATGCTTGGGGAAAAAGTGGATCAAGCATTGAGAGGACCGGATTCCTATATCGTTTGTCTGATTGTGCGGCCTTTCTCGACCGCGTGAAAGGAACCCCTTGGAGCACCGGTGTACCGCTCGACAATTCCGTTTACGTTCGTGTTGCGAACTGTTGAAACAGTTCCATCGAATCTTTTCACGGATTAAGAATTTCAGTTGCTAACCAGGAACGGTGTTTCTTACAACGATAATTAGTTCATTGTTCGATGCATTTATAGAAATTTAAATGTGCAGTTCTAAAGAGTGCATATAACATGTACAGCGAGAATATGTACATATTATATATACATACAGTTAGCAGATAAATATAGATAAGTGCACATTGTATGTGTGTACATAAATGAATACGGAACAAAGTATATAAATGCAAGTTCGTGAATAATGCATTAATCTTTGCATTATGTATATTCCTCACATCTGCACATTAAATCTTTTTATAAGTCCATAAAATGTATAGTCTAGACGCATAGATCTCGGCTGAACAGTTCGTGGAGTTCTCCTCAATGAACTTGCTTCCAGGATTAGGTCAATAGGGACTTCTCGCACGTGTTTAAAAGAAGAATATCGATGAGTGCGGTTTAGGTTTATTAACAACGGTGGCATGGGTGGCATGACGCGTGGGCGGCACGCGTTGCATTTAGCAATTAACGTATATGTAATTGGGACTCACCACTTCGTTTCAGCAGGGAATCGTCGCGACCGTGAAGCTGGCTGGTGGGTAGCAGCGACTGGCCGGAGCCGGGGGTCGCCGCTGTCGGGATTCCGGTGGCCAGAGGATGATGAGAGGGCGTAGCGGAATACCAGGCCGGTGGCCAACCTGCAGCCTGGCCGTTGAACATCCGGAGCTTGTCGTACACGCTCTCTGCGCCCTGATGCGCCTGCACAGCCGCCGCCTGTTGCTCCTTCTGCGAAGCCAGGTTCCTCAGTACCCTGTTGATGGACGATACCTGCAACACGAATTACAAGCAATCTAAATCACTTCTCTTCCTTTCATCTGATCATCAATAATTGTACAAGTAATAAGGGCTAAAAGGAAACGAAATTGTGTGTAAATTAGTTTGATTCGAATGTAAGAGTAACTGACGCATTATTCGAAGCGATTGATTTAGGGGGTAGATTTCGAAAGCGGCGCGATAATAGAATATTAATGGTACCCACTGAATTGACCAAAAAGAGAGGTTTACACCTTTCGATTCACTCAGAGAATCAGGACCACATTCGTTTTACTGTCTAGTTTGAGGTACCATTTTGCCTGAGTGGAGTCGATGCCCTTAAAATAAATGTGTAGTTTGCACGTAATACTTCCTGTTCATTTCTGACTTCGGGATAGGAGTTCGAGCTGCAATAATCGGAGGGTATATTACTAGATAGAAGTTTATGATCCTGGAAACTGAGAAGACTCGAGGAGAATATTTTTACACAGATTTGTCAGCTTCTTTATTCGCAACAATCATTCCATGGTTAGATACACGTCGGTTATCTTTCACCGCGGCCAGCACTCCCGCCCCGGTTCTCTTTGGCGACCTTCACGGTGAGGGAGAGACTAGCAGATGAAAGGACACCGCCATCCAATTATTATTACATAAAACGGTTTCCATGGCTCTTCGCTCCCCTAACCAGGACGGCGCAACGGCGCGGTCTTCTTCACCTTGTACCGCGACCAAACCACTGGCTAACTCTAAAGTTATAACGAGCCACGGGGGCGAGCCTCGTGCTCTCGACTCTCGTACATAATAGTCTCGGTGTTCTACGCGCGCTCGAGCCACCCACCCTACCTTCCTGCGCAACCCCATCCCCGGAACCCATCGACTCGGTGCAACTAGCAGCAGCAGCAGCAGCAGCAGCGAGAGCCGAACACTTCTCCTATGGAACCTTGGCCGGTGGCTGTGGAGGATATCGAGCGAAGCTTCTTAATTACGGGGTTTCGCTGAAAGGTTCATCGAAAGAAAGAGAGAAAGGGTAGAAGCGCAAAAGCCGATCCTTCTCGCGTGGCTCGACTTAAGAAATAATGGCTGAACGCTGCGCCGCTCCCCGCGCCCCCGTGTCGGGTGCCAACGACGTTGTTTGGCCTCGAGTGGTTCGCGTGTACATATCACGGGGATCAAGAATACGAGAGAGGGGTTCGCGTTATTACGCTGCATAAAAGCCGATAAATTCAATCACGCTTTTTGTTTCCCGCCTCGATGGGATCGGTCTCGAGTCGACACTCAAGCGAGTAACCTTAGCTTTGTAATATAACCAAACACGATTAACGCGATGGCAATCGAACCTTTAAGTGACGTGCAAATAAAATATGTAACAAGAGTCACTCTACGAGAAACGATATACAGAGTGAAACCTGAAAACATTGTGTTAGGACTGTTAGGTCCTTTTTTCTTTCAAACTTCGAAGTTGCGTGTATAAAAAGAAATGTTTTCTGAATCTCGACAAATTACGAATTCCTGCAGGATTATCAGAATTTTGTTGAATAATCGATTGAGTCTACGATCTGTAGTAGAATTCCATACACCGAGCGGTTCTTAGAGAATTACGCAAACCGTCGCGACCAATCCGATTGCAAACAAACGAAACTCGGTGTAATGCGGAGCGAAGAACCAGCGCGTTCCTTAACCAGAATCAATCCGACGGGAGGAAGGGCGGGTTTCAGCGTGGAAAGTTCGTATCGCAAGATTCGTCTCAATCCTGCGGAATAATGGCGGCGGGTAGAGAGAACGGAAAGGACGTTTTCGAGACTAACTGCATACAGCGTCGATAGATAGAGAGGGAGAGAGGCGAGCGCAGGCCAGGGCTCTAGGCTTTCCATCATCAAACCAAGCAACCTGGCTGCTCTACGCTCCGCTCCACTCGGCTCTCGCCGCACAACAGCCGCAGCACCGATGCAGACCATTACACGCGCGACCGGACACGAATAATTGTGCAACACGCTTAACTGATCCCATTCACCCTGATTCTACCCGCTTCCATCCGTTCGTCGGCGACTAACCCCGTCGCACCCCATTGCCGCGGACGATATGTACCCACCGCAACAGCCAACGCTACCGGCCACCGTCATCGTCATTGCTGTCATTACCGTTAACGTCGATCCCGTACCCGTTCTGCGAGACGACCGTCGTCATTGATAGTGGACCAATCATGAAGGACACCATCATCACTTGTTCAATTATTACATTTAACAGACCGTATTCTAACTCAAACTTTCTAGTTAAACAGTTTTAATTTTGGAAGAAAGCCGGTCCGAAATAGTTAAAGAAAGAATGATTAGAATTTATATTTAAGAATATAATTTAAGAATATTAATGGTACCCACTGAATTGACCAAAAAGAGAGGTTTACACCTTTCGATTCACTCAGAGAATCAGGACCACATTCGTTTTACTGTCTAGTTTGAGGTACCATTTTGCCTGAGTGGAGTCGATGCCCTTAAAATAAATGTGTAGTTTGCACGTAATACTTCCTGTTCATTTCTGACTTCGGGATAGGAGTTCGAGCTGCAATAATCGGAGGGTATATTACTAGATAGAAGTTTATGATCCTGGAAACTGAGAAGACTCGAGGAGAATATTTTTACACAGATTTGTCAGCTTCTTTATTCGCAACAATCATTCCATGGTTAGATACACGTCGGTTATCTTTCACCGCGGCCAGCACTCCCGCCCCGGTTCTCTTTGGCGACCTTCACGGTGAGGGAGAGACTAGCAGATGAAAGGACACCGCCATCCAATTATTATTACATAAAACGGTTTCCATGGCTCTTCGCTCCCCTAACCAGGACGGCGCAACGGCGCGGTCTTCTTCACCTTGTACCGCGACCAAACCACTGGCTAACTCTAAAGTTATAACGAGCCACGGGGGCGAGCCTCGTGCTCTCGACTCTCGTACATAATAGTCTCGGTGTTCTACGCGCGCTCGAGCCACCCACCCTACCTTCCTGCGCAACCCCATCCCCGGAACCCATCGACTCGGTGCAACTAGCAGCAGCAGCAGCAGCAGCAGCGAGAGCCGAACACTTCTCCTATGGAACCTTGGCCGGTGGCTGTGGAGGATATCGAGCGAAGCTTCTTAATTACGGGGTTTCGCTGAAAGGTTCATCGAAAGAAAGAGAGAAAGGGTAGAAGCGCAAAAGCCGATCCTTCTCGCGTGGCTCGACTTAAGAAATAATGGCTGAACGCTGCGCCGCTCCCCGCGCCCCCGTGTCGGGTGCCAACGACGTTGTTTGGCCTCGAGTGGTTCGCGTGTACATATCACGGGGATCAAGAATACGAGAGAGGGGTTCGCGTTATTACGCTGCATAAAAGCCGATAAATTCAATCACGCTTTTTGTTTCCCGCCTCGATGGGATCGGTCTCGAGTCGACACTCAAGCGAGTAACCTTAGCTTTGTAATATAACCAAACACGATTAACGCGATGGCAATCGAACCTTTAAGTGACGTGCAAATAAAATATGTAACAAGAGTCACTCTACGAGAAACGATATACAGAGTGAAACCTGAAAACATTGTGTTAGGACTGTTAGGTCCTTTTTTCTTTCAAACTTCGAAGTTGCGTGTATAAAAAGAAATGTTTTCTGAATCTCGACAAATTACGAATTCCTGCAGGATTATCAGAATTTTGTTGAATAATCGATTGAGTCTACGATCTGTAGTAGAATTCCATACACCGAGCGGTTCTTAGAGAATTACGCAAACCGTCGCGACCAATCCGATTGCAAACAAACGAAACTCGGTGTAATGCGGAGCGAAGAACCAGCGCGTTCCTTAACCAGAATCAATCCGACGGGAGGAAGGGCGGGTTTCAGCGTGGAAAGTTCGTATCGCAAGATTCGTCTCAATCCTGCGGAATAATGGCGGCGGGTAGAGAGAACGGAAAGGACGTTTTCGAGACTAACTGCATACAGCGTCGATAGATAGAGAGGGAGAGAGGCGAGCGCAGGCCAGGGCTCTAGGCTTTCCATCATCAAACCAAGCAACCTGGCTGCTCTACGCTCCGCTCCACTCGGCTCTCGCCGCACAACAGCCGCAGCACCGATGCAGACCATTACACGCGCGACCGGACACGAATAATTGTGCAACACGCTTAACTGATCCCATTCACCCTGATTCTACCCGCTTCCATCCGTTCGTCGGCGACTAACCCCGTCGCACCCCATTGCCGCGGACGATATGTACCCACCGCAACAGCCAACGCTACCGGCCACCGTCATCGTCATTGCTGTCATTACCGTTAACGTCGATCCCGTACCCGTTCTGCGAGACGACCGTCGTCATTGATAGTGGACCAATCATGAAGGACACCATCATCACTTGTTCAATTATTACATTTAACAGACCGTATTCTAACTCAAACTTTCTAGTTAAACAGTTTTAATTTTGGAAGAAAGCCGGTCCGAAATAGTTAAAGAAAGAATGATTAGAATTTATATTTAAGAATATAATTTAACATAGTGAAAATAACTAAAGCTATTCTTGCATTTTTAAAAGGAGAATAATTGATAATAAAATTTATTTCAGAAGTTCGACGATGGGACAGGAGGTAGAACGAGAATTCAAACAATGATTTTACCAGCTATCTCTACCTGTACATTCGTTACGAGAGCCGGAACATTTTCATCGAGCGGTTCAAAAGACCGCGAAACCCGATCGACCGATCAAAACCGCTACAATCGACATCTCCCGCCAACAATCCAACGGACAACAGACAATCCTATCACGATCCACCCTTTGCTCCGCTACGCCTACAAACCGTACGGCACGATCATTATAACGATTCCCGAGTTAAAAGCTGGAACGTTCCCGATCGAGTCGCATTTCTTTCTGAACACCGGATAAGCGTTCGACGGAAGAGAGAAAACGAGTCCCTCTGTGTGCGCGCGTAGCTGATTGATCACCACCCTCCCCTCCTTCTCTGGCAACCGACCGTATTCCTCTGTTCCCAAAGAACCGGCGAAAGCGACTGGTTCCTCCACGAGCCGACGGATAACGACTCGTACGCGTGCCATCCCCTTCGGTATTCTTGACAGACACCCGGAATCGAAGGGATGGGTCCAGGGAGAGCCGTTTCTCTCTAGAAGACTTTTCATACATTGCTCTTCAAAAGTTCAGATACTTACAGTAGATCGCAGTTTTTTATGCGCGACAGATCATTTGTAATTTCAATTTAGAAAACTAAATCTAAACAGAACTTTCATTTTTAATATTCTTTATCTCTTCGACTATTTTTATAATCCTCTTATACATATATATCATCATTTTTTAAATCTTAATGTAGATTTTATTTTCTAAACTTATCAGCATGCATAATAGTCCGCACTCTGAGCGTTACGTGATTAATATTGAAATGAAGATAAACGCACATCCAAACTTTTGAACGGCAATGTACATTTCTATCCGTGACATGGATTTTCCAGGGAGGGAAAAGGAGGCCATGGAATATCGATGCTCGCGAGGGTGAAAAGGATGTTTGGGAAGACGGGCGGATTCTTCGATAGAAGGAGAGGGAGGGGTGAGGCACAGGACCGAGGGTGGACAATACCGAGGCTCGCGTAATGGACCGATTACCCCTCCCAGCCGATCGTATTGACGAGACTTTGATTAGGGTCGAGTGGCCAGATCCGACGGGTAAGTACCGACCGGCTGCGCACCCTGATAAACCACCGCCGTACAAAGCGACTCCGTGTCTGGCCGAACGAGCATCCCCTTTGGTGCACGCCCGGAACGCGACCGCCACGGAGTCATTGCGCTTTTCATTCGCCGATACCGGGGACTCGGTCATTTGCTAATTGCGCGTTGGAACGAGAAGAGCTGCGCAGTCCGAACTAATCGTGGCTCTTGACATTTTTTTGTATATTTAGAGTGATTGTGTTAGATGAACTGTGTTTTAAATTTGTTCGACGAAGGAAGTAGTTAGTTAATTTAAAGTTAAGATGGTCCAGAAAAAACCTTATTATATAAATGGAATTGGTTTTTCTGATGATCACATTTAATATGATGTAGGTATCAGCATACATTTTTGATAAACAGACGAAGAATTTAATGTTCAATCATTCGATTTTCAATTATAAAATTTTTGTGTACTTACACTTGGTATGTTGTCGTTATTGCAAACGCCTTCTTGTAACAATCGATCGCGGATCTCCCAAGCGAAGATCGACGGGCATTCCCGTTTGTAGTCGGCAATTTTGTTAACTACCGGCGTGGTAGCCACGCGCGGTTTGCTACCACCGATTGCACGCGGTTTAATCGAACCGGTTTCGTAATACCTGAAAAAATAAAGAAGTTCCTCCATTAAAACCATTTCTGCAGTAACAAATTGATAATTGCATTCTGCAATTAAAATGGACACGAATGAAGTTTCAAAAGTAGCAAGATAACGTTTTTTATTGTAATATAAAGATTGGAGTATATGTGTAAGTAAACAGAACTCAGAGTTTAGATACAATTGTGTGCCTACAAAATCTACATAGATTATTAAAAATGTTCTTTTTCAGGTGCTTATAAATATGCTTAATTTAATTTCACGTGTATTTCTTAAATGATTTGGATATTTATATAACAAATATACATATGACATTGCACACATTTCTTTAGAGAAGAATGAGATTTTCCTTGGAAAACGAATAGAAATTCGCATAAATCACTTTGATCACTGACCTGCCGAGGATCTTAGAAACGCATCCGTTGCTGACTTGCAGTATTCGCGAAATGTCGCAGGGCCTGGCACCGCTGTGGGCGAGTTCGACAATTTTCTGCCTTGTGGAGTCTGGCAACGGTCGGCCATTCACGTAAACACCGCCGAGCTGGTTAACCCCGCTGTGTCCTGCAGCCGAGCACCCAAATATTGAGTTCTGTCCGACTATAGAACCCCCGCCAATACCTGCACCACCCCCGTGCATCAAGTCCTCCTCTGTGAATCAAAACGCGGCCAACGTGTATTCTGTCACTTAGCCAGGGTGTCTGGTTGGGTAAACATCGACTATACGTGTGCCCGGCCGTACACGGGTACGGACTACTGGATACCACGTTCTTATTAGTCTGATTGCATGCACTGTGCATGCAACCACCATCAGCAGTCATCTCGGGCACACACGCCGGTGACAAACCGTGGTGTCACCACGTTAACGGTTACCTCACATTATTTAAACATGAAGCTCAGACACACCTGCGTTCGTAAGCCTTAAGACGTATTGTAAATAGACTGCAGCTTTTTAGGTAAAATAAAACCGTGTAAAGAATCTGATTTATAATAAATAAACATTTCTTTTATCATGTCAGTTTTGTGATATCCATGCAACTTTTAATATACAGTATAGATGTTCTTTATATTTTCTGTACTTTCAATCTTCCTATAAGTGGATCGTATCTATATTCTAATTATAACACGTTTAGTGAAATCTTCTAAGGATGTGAATAAACATATGGAAAGTTATTTACATGAAAAATCAAAGGAAATTTTCTTATGTCTCTTTAGATCGCCGTTTTTTGTGTACTTGTAGAAAATATAAATTGATGATATTGCACATTGTAAAAACGAAAAAATATTTCTATATTTGGATTGCATTTTGTTAAATCTGTTTATAACACTTTGGTATAAGCCTAAAATTAGCTTAAAAATGTGAGATTGAAAATGTGAGATATGAAAGAGAGAGACAAAGTGTATATTCCTGCCTTCCCTTCTGTAATTAATGTACCCAGACGCGGTGGAATCATGGTTCAGGAAATTGTATAAAAAACATACTTCAATCATTGATGTGTTATGTCCATAATATTAATAGCACGATTATTCAATTGCGAGGGAATTTGGCGTGAAGTAATTGGATCGTTAATGCAAACAATAATTTATAATTTCAGTCAGTTTAAAGATTTGAGGCTCTCATTCAGTTTGTTGATTCGTAAGTCATTGAATAAACACGAATGTCGCGATTTTTATTTATCAACAGCGTATTCGAATGGGGAATAGGTTTGAAAAAAAGCCCCATTGTTAATTTTGTTACGCGACACACGGGTGCAATTGCAACGGTCTACAATCGCGGGAGACACACGGTTTCAAACACTAAAGAGTACACCGACAATATTTGCGTTGGTTAATCGATGGAAATAGCCGACAACCACAATTAACTCGTTTTTCGTTGACTCGTTCCGTGCAAAAATCAATAAACTTTTGTCAAATTTAACGACATAAATGGCTGCAAATAATCAGACTGCGCCACCGACAAACTGCGTGAATTTATCAAAACGTATTTTAAAAACCGGCGAAAACAAGAATTTAAAAATGTATTCTGCTCTCTCCATCGGCGGGTGGACAATACATATGTATTCCCAGAAATCAATAGGCCTTTGTCGAGCGTAAACATTGCAAATATTCAAATTGCTATATCCATGTGTCGTACGTATGTATTATACATTAAATACCAATTTATAAAAATTAATATACATGTTGGTAAGATTTCATTTTTAATTATTAATATATTGCAAAGCCTGATAGAACTGAATTCTGATTGACCAAAAAATAGAATATATCAGGCTCACCATGTAATTTTATACAGAGCATAATTTACTATGGCTGTTGCATGGTACAACTTTCACCCTGTATTTTTAAAACAATTTTATGTCATATTTTGTAGTAAACAGTGCCTTATAATATTTCAATCATTTCAATAATATTAGATCAAATATTTAATAAAATCGAGAATTATATAAATATCACATTTGGTGAAATTGTAGAGTTGTCATCTGACCACGGATCCGATTAATCTCGCGAGTCACAGCATTCAATTCTGAAGTGTAAAAAGGATTGTAAATAGAGAAACGTTGCTCTGCCATTGTGAACGCGGAACGCCACCCTCGAGGGACATTAACCTTCTCGCCGGGAAAGAATCAACTGTTTTACCGGGCACGAAGAAACACAACGGGGTCGGACGTGCAAAGTGGGTCTTTTGCTCTTTTGTCAGCGGGCTTTCTCTTAAATTTACGTGGTAACGCCGACAGCGTGTAAAGAATAAGGCCGGTATGAGCCCCCGCGCGGTCGTCTCGTCGGCCAGGAAAGGCTGCCCGCGCTAAATGCATCTTGCAATTAACGAATTTAATTAATCTACCGCTTTTGCAGCGCGCGGTAACGACAAGAAATAGTTGAAACGCAATTTGAATGGTCTGGCCGCGTCGCGTCGTCGCGTCGCTGAGCGGCGCCGTGCCGCGCCGTATGAAACCACTTTGTGCGGAACGTCGCGCGTTTTCATCATGCCTTTACCGAGAGCGCCGAGATTCCACGCGTTTTCGTTCTTATTTCACCCACAAAATGGACGCGTTTCCGCCTACGTGTCACTATCTGTTGCACGTATTTCATAAAATCTCATCGCACCACCATAGTAAAAAGTTCGAAATTTTATATTAATTATTATACGCAGATAGAATGCGGTTGTGACGTTACTATAACCACATGTAATGAGATTTTCCTTGGAAAACGAATAGAAATTCGCATAAATCACTTTGATCACTGACCTGCCGAGGATCTTAGAAACGCATCCGTTGCTGACTTGCAGTATTCGCGAAATGTCGCAGGGCCTGGCACCGCTGTGGGCGAGTTCGACAATTTTCTGCCTTGTGGAGTCTGGCAACGGTCGGCCATTCACGTAAACACCGCCGAGCTGGTTAACCCCGCTGTGTCCTGCAGCCGAGCACCCAAATATTGAGTTCTGTCCGACTATAGAACCCCCGCCAATACCTGCACCACCCCCGTGCATCAAGTCCTCCTCTGTGAATCAAAACGCGGCCAACGTGTATTCTGTCACTTAGCCAGGGTGTCTGGTTGGGTAAACATCGACTATACGTGTGCCCGGCCGTACACGGGTACGGACTACTGGATACCACGTTCTTATTAGTCTGATTGCATGCACTGTGCATGCAACCACCATCAGCAGTCATCTCGGGCACACACGCCGGTGACAAACCGTGGTGTCACCACGTTAACGGTTACCTCACATTATTTAAACATGAAGCTCAGACACACCTGCGTTCGTAAGCCTTAAGACGTATTGTAAATAGACTGCAGCTTTTTAGGTAAAATAAAACCGTGTAAAGAATCTGATTTATAATAAATAAACATTTCTTTCATCATTTCAGTTTTGTGATATCCATGCAACTTTTAATATACAGTATAGATGTTCTTTATATTTTCTGTACTTTCAATCTTCCTATAAGTGGATCGTATCTATATTCTAATTATAACACGTTTAGTGAAATCTTCTAAGGATGTGAATAAACATATGGAAAGTTATTTACATGAAAAATCAAAGGAAATTTTCTTATGTCTCTTTAGATCGCCGTTTTTTGTGTACTTGTAGAAAATATAAATTGATGATATTGCACATTGTAAAAACGAAAAAATATTTCTATATTTGGATTGCATTTTGTTAAATCTGTTTATAACACTTTGGTATAAGCCTAAAATTAGCTTAAAAGTGTGAGATTGGAAATGTGAGATATGAAAGAGAGAGACAAAGTGTATATTCCTGCCTTCCCTTCTGTAATTAATGTACCCAGACGCGGTGGAATCATGGTTCAGGAAATTGTATAAAAAACATACTTCAATCATTGATGTGTTATGTCCATAATATTAATAGCACGATTATTCAATTGCGAGGGAATTTGGCGTGAAGTAATTGGATCGTTAATGCAAACAATAATTTATAATTTCAGTCAGTTTAAAGATTTGAGGCTCTCATTCAGTTTGTTGATTCGTAAGTCATTGAATAAACACGAATGTCGCGATTTTTATTTATCAACAGCGTATTCGAATGGGGAATAGGTTTGAAAAAAAGCCCCATTGTTAATTTTGTTACGCGACACACGGGTGCAATTGCAACGGTCTACAATCGCGGGAGACACACGGTTTCAAACACTAAAGAGTACACCGACAATATTTGCGTTGGTTAATCGATGGAAATAGCCGACAACCACAATTAACTCGTTTTTCGTTGACTCGTTCCGTGCAAAAATCAATAAACTTTTGTCAAATTTAACGACATAAATGGCTGCAAATAATCAGACTGCGCCACCGACAAACTGCGTGAATTTATCAAAACGTATTTTAAAAACCGGCGAAAACAAGAATTTAAAAATGTATTCTGCTCTCTCCATCGGCGGGTGGACAATACATATGTATTCCCAGAAATCAATAGGCCTTTGTCGAGCGTAAACATTGCAAATATTCAAATTGCTATATCCATGTGTCGTACGTATGTATTATACATTAAATACCAATTTATAAAAATTAATATACATGTTGGTAAGATTTCATTTTTAATTATTAATATATTGCAAAGCCTGATAGAACTGAATTCTGATTGACCAAAAAATAGAATATATCAGGCTCACCATGTAATTTTATACAGAGCATAATTTACTATGGCTGTTGCATGGTACAACTTTCACCCTGTATTTTTAAAACAATTTTATGTCATATTTTGTAGTAAACAGTGCCTTATAATATTTCAATCATTTCAATAATATTAGATCAAATATTTAATAAAATCGAGAATTATATAAATATCACATTTGGTGAAATTGTAGAGTTGTCATCTGACCACGGATCCGATTAATCTCGCGAGTCACAGCATTCAATTCTGAAGTGTAAAAAGGATTGTAAATAGAGAAACGTTGCTCTGCCATTGTGAACGCGGAACGCCACCCTCGAGGGACATTAACCTTCTCGCCGGGAAAGAATCAACTGTTTTACCGGGCACGAAGAAACACAACGGGGTCGGACGTGCAAAGTGGGTCTTTTGCTCTTTTGTCAGCGGGCTTTCTCTTAAATTTACGTGGTAACGCCGACAGCGTGTAAAGAATAAGGCCGGTATGAGCCCCCGCGCGGTCGTCTCGTCGGCCAGGAAAGGCTGCCCGCGCTAAATGCATCTTGCAATTAACGAATTTAATTAATCTACCGCTTTTGCAGCGCGCGGTAACGACAAGAAATAGTTGAAACGCAATTTGAATGGTCTGGCCGCGTCGCGTCGTCGCGTCGCTGAGCGGCGCCGTGCCGCGCCGTATGAAACCACTTTGTGCGGAACGTCGCGCGTTTTCATCATGCCTTTACCGAGAGCGCCGAGATTCCACGCGTTTTCGTTCTTATTTCACCCACAAAATGGACGCGTTTCCGCCTACGTGTCACTATCTGTTGCACGTATTTCATAAAATCTCATCGCACCACCATAGTAAAAAGTTCGAAATTTTATATTAATTATTATACGCAGATAGAATGCGGTTGTGACGTTACTATAACCACATGTCGTCCGTAATTGAACGATCGACAAATAGAGTTACACAACAATCTTAAACGACTTGTCCAAGCAACTGACAACTCTCATACCGAACACAAAATTCAGAAGTGACATTCGCCGACGGCGAACCAATTGCCCTAATAAATCACGCGTACGTCAACATTTGCTTTATCAATCGTTACTACGGGACCCGGCGTATATGTACATACATATATGTATACTGCAGTTTTATTGAAGCGCCACAAGGTGAACGAGAACTCTGCATAAGAGATTAGGGAGACGGAGGTTCGCGGATAATGGAACGCTTTGGTGACGGCCGCCGTGAAGACGCAAAGTCCGTTCGATTACGCACACCGCGTAAATAAGACTGTAACGACACAACACAACGTTAAGACATTCTCCTTGATCCGATTAAAATGGTGACAGCTATCCTTCGAAAATTCCATCTGCGCGCGCCATGTTGGACACTCCATAAAAATTCATTCGACGGCTAGCCCAATAAATACTTTTGTAGCGGTCATAGATATTAGAACTCTTGCTATGTTAATACAATGTGATACGTTTGTTAAAGAATATTCAATACCACTGAAATTTAGCGAGTAAAAAATTATATCAAACAATATCTTATCTTACTACTGTACAGGGTGGTTCATCAAATATTAACACTTCGATTTTTGTCGTATTATTATACATCGTGAAGAACGTTTATGTATAATGTTGACTGGTTTCGAAAGAGACACATTCTGGTGTTTTAAGCTATTTGGTAGGTCGACGGGTAATAGAGACATGGAGGTGATCAACATTTTCTTAAACGGGGTTATATAGTTTTTCCTGCACCGATCGATGAAGCTTTATATTCTCTACAAAACAGTATAAATCTATTTATAATAATGACTGCAGAAATCATGAGACAGAACATTGTGCAGTATATTTACAAACGGAGGAGATTTTGGATGCATTGAAAATGTGGAAATACGGTATTGTACGTCTTCTTCTAAGGTAACGTCAGGATTGAATGCTAGTCTCGGAAAACGGCGATCTAATTGTAAGGCCCGTGCGCATAGTAGTCTCCTTTCATCCGAGCAGAGATTATCTCGCGGTGAACATGTTCTGCTTGTTACTAACAAGATGCCACTGTCTCACGCGATGTGCCCTAACGTTCGATAAATTGTTTAATTAAGAACACATTCTGCTTAAGCCCCTATTTCGAGTCAATCTACCTACGAGAATTATCGTTGATTCGTACGAGCTGAGTATTGGAAATTCCTATCGATTCTTCCACCCAGCACGTATTGAAAATCACGGCCAAGGAAATCAAGCGAGAATCAGAGTGCGCGCCGAGATCCTTCGTTTTCCTCTCGCCGTGGAAAAATAAACGAGGCGACGCACCGCGGTGGAAGGTATCGAAATCCCAGCGTCGCGAGAACATCCTGTCGTCTCCTCTTTGTGGGGCGGCACAAGCCTGCCGCCGGGTTTTTCACGAGTTTAATTCATTACAAAGAGGGTGTGACTCGGACACACACACGGAAAAAAGAGAGACCCCGGCTGAAGCAACGCACAAAGTAGAACCCTTTCTCTCTCACCCTTGTTCTACCTCCTAGCCACTCCTCGCTCTCTTTCTCTCTGGTCTCGCGCCAGGAGAGAGCGAATCGTCCGTAGCGCAACATCGTCGACCCGTGCACACGGCACACGCCGTTCACACACATTCTTTATGTATAATTTCGCGTTAATCTACGTGACGACCAGCGCAAAAGCGAGCCATGCCGCAAAGTGAGGCAAAAAGGTTCCACTTGGCTGAGCGTGAAACGGGACACAGATTAAATCCCATCCTGCCGGCGCACGACGTCGCGGCACCCTTCCTCCCTCCTCGTTCCGAGCCCCTTCCTCCGCGGCCCCTCGCTTCCCGTCGCTCTCTGCCCCTGTCAGCCCCCGTGACCAACCTCCCTCGCCAAACAACCCCTGAACCCACCGTTCCTAACGCTACCGCCCTAGACAAGAGGGGCGGGAGTGGGAAAATTCTACCATTTCGTTCTCTTTAAGCGCGGAAATACTTGTCCGCTGTTTATAGCCGCACAAATACATTCTTAGCGTCGCGCTGGTTAATACAGTTTTCACATTTTTTTCTTTTTCTTCTCGCTCCAGGATTTCGCGTCTCGTTTGCTCCTCGCACGACGAACGAAGTGTCAAATTCTGTGTACTCGAAGACTAGATTATATGTTATGAAATACGTTATTTCTTTTCGGTATCTTTCACCTTGATTGCAAACTGCACTGTCTCGTGAAGTTAATCATACATAAATAGGTTACATGTCCCGGTAAAAAAATGATTCTCTTTAAGGTTGTACCAGAGAATAACGAATTAGTTATTTTTCAATGAGAGATCGCACACATGACTGAACAATAATACCAAATGATGGCATGTTTTCTAAAAGGAATGGCACTCGAACGAACAGGAATTGATTGTTATCCGATAACAAAAACAAACAAGTGAATTCGGATGAATGACGCAAATCTTGCGTCAAGATGTTTGTTTAATGGGATGCAATAATATTATGCAGGTAATTAACCAACGCGTTTCCGAGCGGGATTCATTTGAATGTAACGAATTTCGCGACCAGACGTGGAGAGAGGGAGAGAGTTCGATACCTCTACTCGAGGATGCCAAGTGCCGCTATTCTCGTTATGAAACACGTGAACTCTCCTCGAGTCGGCTACCAAGTCTGCGGAACATTTTGAAAAAATTGTCGATGGATGCGTCGCTCGCTGGGGAAGGATCACTCGATGAATTCAATCGGTAAAATTTGTTCCCTCTGGAGTTTTCATTTCTTTTTTTATTCCTATATAAAGTTGAATATAACCACGCGAAACTTGTTGATGCGAGTATTGTCAATCTAGCGGAAAACGGTTTACACCGAAAACATTTAGCCGGTCTACGATCACGAATGAGACACTTGTCATGAGTAGTTGTTTCTTGCAAAAGTTACCCGAGTTGTTAAAGTACAATTCGAGGAATCTCAAAGTGCTGTTCATTTTGTACAGCGGTTAAATGGAAATGGAAGCCACGTAATATCGAAAGAAGGTCAAAGCTATGATGGATCTACATAAAAGTGTTGAAGATTTTATCTTGAAGAAATAAGATAATTATTTCAATTCCTACTCAACAATTTCTACTCACGGGATCATTTCTCTATAATTTTAGCATAATAAACATACAAAATAAATACAACAAGAAGCGTTTCTAATAATTTTTAAGATCATTATGCATGGTTCCGTGATGTAATATGAGCTATAAGACTCAGTTGGCTTGTAAAAAATTACTCAAATATGGAACTTTCATCTCTCATCATTTACCTTAACGAACGGAGGTCAAAACTAAGGTTAAAAAAAAATGTTGAAGATATCATCTTCAAGAAATGCCTAATTGAACTCCACCAAAAATCCAATTGGTGTTACATTCATATTGCCAAGAGATTTTTAAAATAAACACAATACTTTCTCCCTTTCAATTGATAACATTCACACCTCGAGGATCATTTTTCCATCGCTTATAATGACTTTTAAAGACATAACAAGCGGAGTCGCATTAATACGAAGAATATCCCCCCGTCGGTCACGTTTCGTTGAAAATATTTTCCTTTCATTCACCCCAAGCAGGTGTCAATGGCGGAAAGCAAAGAAGGCCCGGGAAAAACGCGACGCGTTTTATTTATTCGAAAAGAGACTTAAACGTTGTTATCACGTCGTTGGGACGAAGGAGTTGAAAAGGGGGGAGAATTCGCTATCCGACAACATGCTGCGAGGTAAATCCACCACGAGGAAGCACAAGAGTTTCATCTGAACGCGCCCCACCACGACATCAAAGATGGCGTGCGGAGCATACATTCTGTAATGAGTTGAATCGTGGCAAAAGACGAGACGCTCTGCCTCCCCTACCTCCGCTCACCCTGCTCGTCTTCGTCCAACAGGCTGAAGTCGCTTCGTCGTCTCGCTTCGGCTTCCACTCTGGCGAATTCATTACGGGTAGCGTTAAGAAGCGGCGTTGAATTAGCGAAAGCAACGCTATACTAACGGCGTATACTCGTTACCGCGCCTCTTATTATTAAAGCCGCGAGGCATCGCGGCGGATCTTCGTCGCTTTTCAACCCGTGAAGAGAAACCCCGCGTGCGCGTTCGCGAAGTTAGTAGTCGGGTGATTACACCCGCGCGTTCCTTAATTATAATTGCTGGAAGTCGCTGGTTACGTAAATTGGTATTTAAATGCACGCCGGGTAATTTAAGATCGCTTGCGAGTCTCTGTTTCTCTTTGCCCCTTCTTCACTTTTCTCGTTACTTTTTTCGTTCCCCGGCCTCGTTAGAAACCCGTTAAACAACTTCCCTTACAGCCGTCCGATCCATTTTTCAAAGTAATTTTAACAATTTATTGTGTCACTCTCTCTAGAATGAAAAGTAATAAGATGGCACACAGAACTAACATACAAATAAAATAATATGTTTGACATAATTATATTTTACGTTGTAATAAATAACACGTGTTGCACGATGATTACCAGTTAAATGACTTTTAAACATGATAAACATAACTATTCAGTATCAAAGCGAACAGAAGGAAAAACAGTTTGAATGGTCGGTGGACCGCATAAATTATGAAACGAACGGGAAATCTGTAGATGCATTACGAGTGATATCCTATTGGCTGGCGGATAATCCCGCACCCTCGACATTTATTGCCCCTCGAAAAGCCGGCGCAGGTAATCTCCACAGCTTCGGTTGGCACGCGAGCTGACCGGCACGAGCGCCCATAACCATTAACAAATCTTGTAGCCTAGCACGAAATAAAGTGCTCTCGTGAATCGGTCGTTTGATACCAGTAGCTATGGGGTTACTTTTATGGGAGCGGAACGAACGAAAAGGGCCAAAGGAAGAACAGAAGACGGGAGGAAACTGTAGAAAAAAGACGGGTGGCGCTATGTGCGCGCACGAGGGTACTGTCTGTCTTTCGCGACTCTCCACGATGCTTGACGATGTTAATTTTTTGTGTGAATTTTGCATAATTTTGAAATAATTATCTCAGAGGCAAAATTAAATTAATAATCAATTAATTCTGTATAAGTCCAGATATCAGGAACGGATTAAGGTCGTACACTGAGGTACCACTGTATTTGGAAGTGACGACGATTCATAAAGTGAATTAATACATACTACAATAATTACAAACTCGCGAAAAAGAGTAGCCAAATACGTGCAGAAAACATAAACACATTCAATAAATAAGATAATAGAAGAATGCTGAAAGGAAATCGACGGAAACAGACATCAAAGACGGGTCAAATCGAAATAGGACGAAATGGGAGCTAGATATTACAGTCAGAGAGAAATAGATGGGGAAAAACTAAAGCAATGGAGAAGAGAAGTGAACAGGATAGTACAAACAACGGCAAAAAGAGATTTAAATATGCAGATACAAGAGATAAACGAAAGAATAGGAGAAGTCATGCAAAAAGAAATAGAGATACAATCGAAGGTATAAGTAGAAAAGAGCAGAGTCCGGAATACTTAAAAAGAGAACATAAATGTAGATGCCAGAATATGGTGGCGAGATTTAGATGAAATGACGAAGTGATAAATAGATATTGGGAGGAAGTACACGAAAACAAGTGTTGTGTGTTAGTTAGGGCATATATACCGTATAATTCTGTATGGGTAATAGTAAACACAGAATTATGGATGAGAGAATTATTGAGAGGAGAAGAGGAAGGTGCCAAGAAGGAGGATGAGAAAAATATGCTAATAAAGAAAGAGTACAACAGAAAGGAAGAGAGCTTACAGGTAAACGCATGACAATTATGCAATATTAAATATTACAATATTACGCCATGGTACAAACAGTTATTGTACACATAATGTATAGAATGTAGTATTCTTTGACGGCCAGAAGGCATGAAATAAACGAATACTACTACTACCACAAAAAAGATAAACGAGAATAATAAAGAGAATATGATCTACTAAATAATATTATATTTTATGTTAAACTATAAAA
This sequence comes from Ceratina calcarata, assembly GCF_001652005.2. Classification (NCBI taxonomy): domain Eukaryota; kingdom Metazoa; phylum Arthropoda; class Insecta; order Hymenoptera; family Apidae; genus Ceratina; species Ceratina calcarata. The sequence continues at coordinate 255,878 of NW_017141919.1, forward strand.
TAACAAGGGTTGGCACGTGGACTTTCGTAAGCTCATTCGCTCGAACACGCGCGTTGCCAGCTTCACTTTTGTTTGGTCAAGCTGTGCCCCAGGAAAGGGAGGAGAAACTCTTCCACCCGAACTGGGGTATTATGATCGTCGAACGTAATACAATCCGGCCAAACTTCGGATAAACATACATACCCCTAGTACAGAAGGTCTGACCTACACCTAACCAAACCTACCGCTTGTGTATCAATTTTGAACAGACCGGAATCGGACAGAATTATCAGATTGATGGGCAGATTCAGATTTCAACTGATCAAGAGATATCGTAGCTTTTCAAAGCAGATTAGATTAAATGTATAAATTGTTCTGCCACGTGGCATCGATTCTTTTAATGCAACGATTTTCGTTACTCGGTAGGAAATATTAGATGCCGTAAAATACATTTTTCAATTCTAAAATGTAAAACCCGTATGCGAAGAGGAAGGACCCTAAATTCTCGAATTCCACCAGCTATTTAGGAAGCTGCGAGTTAATCTCACCGGCGTAGCGCACCGATTTATAGCGACCGCACATACAGCAGGGATTGAATGCGAGAGGAGAGAAGAACGGAACGGAACAGAGCGGAACGCGCGGCACAAAAGGAGAGACAAATTGGCGGTGTAGGTGCTCCGCTTATTAAAGCCGACGCCTGACCCAGCCTGACCCGAGGCAATACAGCCCCCGATTGTGCCAAGTGTTGTAGTCGGACAAGGAAGGGGGGCGAGAAGTCGGTGGCACCGAATCGAGCTCCGAGGCTTTTCGGGTAAAAGGCGCCACCCTTCGAGTCTTTCGTTGAAGGGGCTGTTGGCCCGACAGAAGCCAAGAAAAGGCGTGTCGGGTTACCGGCTAACCCCGGGGGTAACCGCGAGCCCCACCTAAGCCCATAAGCGTACCTACACGTATTTGCTCGCTTCCTTCTTCGCATCGTATAACTCATTGCACGAAGGTCACAAATTTCACCCGGAAGGTTGGCTGCGGTGCGAATTCGAACCACCTATGATCCCTTCACGACCACCGCCGTTAACGAAAAAGGTAACGAGATGTAAATTGAGACGCATTTAAAAAGGATACGCTCCTAATTACGGTACAAGATCCCGCATGAATCGATCAGGAAATCTACATATGTATACAGGCGATAATCACTGACTATAAGAAAATTTGCCATAGAACAAACTGTATTTCTACAAAAATAATTGATAGTATGGATTATTTTTACAGAATGCTATTATCATTTGCGAAAATAACAATGATCAAGGATATTTCTCTAGTTTATCTATGTAATACCAGGAGTTGGAGTTTGTCAGCATTCTGTATCGAGAAAAAGATTCGGGATTTCAGTCAGAAACAACTAGAAATCCATCACGAAGATATAACGCAGCCAGCGATGAAAAAAGGGAAAGAACAAACATCTCCGCAGGTCGGATTTCACGCTACATGGTACAAAACTGACGCTAACGGTTGCTGACAATACGAAAAGCGACCGACGTTCGACTGCGTTGTAACAGCCTTCTATTAGTACAGTCGACGGGGTACGAAACCCGGATCGTCCTGATATCGTACCTGAATGACAGATAATCGACCACCTTTCTGTTTCTCCGATCTCACGATTAAAGATTCCATCTTTTTATTCTCAGAAAAAGGCTTAGAATACCATTGGAGCATGTGTTCATTGTTCTTTCTCTTAGGTTATTATGTTCTTATTAAAATATGTTAAATATTCTGTTATTAGTAGACTGCGAAGTTTTATGCACAACAAAAACTATTGAAAAAGTTAACACAGAAATTTCTTTTAGTAAGCTCTGAGATGTACATTCCGTTTTTAATATATATTTTTTATATTAAATACTTTTCTAATATGTTGCAAAATTAAGAAATACAGTATAGCTATCAATACGATAAAAGATAAGCAGTTTTCTATTTTTATTCCATTTATAAATTTGATTACATGTTTTCCTATAGCATTGTTGATGTTTTAACATTATTTTTAGTAATGTATTCGGATGTCATAGTGACTAATTATACGTACAGGTAAACGATAAAATGAGTTCTGCGAGACAGGATAATTATACGTATGTATAGTATGTACGCTTTATCGTTGACCTTAACTACTTGGCTCGCAATTATATCAGCGTAGAAGGTTGTATGACGTTTTAGTTAGATGAAACCGCTAGACACTTGTGAACTAATATTATGTCATTCGTTTGTTGAAAGAATTAAAGAAGAAAAAATAATAATATTTACACGCCAGTCAAGTCTTATAGCGCATATTACGTAATGGAATCATAGATAATAATCTTGAAAAGTGTTGAAAATGCTTTTTGCTGTATTTATTTCATATGTTTATATCATATTATATTATGTTAAAATCATAGGAAAATAAGCCACGGAGTAAAATTTGGTACTTGAAATGAAATTGGAACATTTACCTTAATTGTGCTTCTAGAATCAAGTTTATATTTCTCAAAAGCACCCTAATTTTAAGGCCATTCACGAAACATTCGCGATTAGAGTATCGTGCCAACACTTTTTGCGTCTGACATAGACAAGAGTAGTTGGACAAACCTTTATGTGGCATCTTCCAGAAGGGCGGTTCGGGGGTGGGCGAGCAAGGGTTAGCCACCCCCGCGCCCAACAGGGTTCTTGCCGCGTGCAGCGCCGCCGCCGCCGCCTCCCTGCTCCTGGCTGCCGTAGCACTTGGTGGGTAATCCGAAGCACTGTCACTTCCGGCGATGCCGCCGCTGCCGCCGCCGCCGCCACCGCCGCCTCCTATGCAAGGACGAAGGTGCAGGTTCAGCCGACCGCCGACTGTCCCACCACCGCCGCCTCCTCCGTCACCGCTGCCTCCTCCTCCACCGCCGCCACCTCCGGCCACGCTAACACAGTGCTGAAACAATGAAATTAACCAACGATTGTCCACTATTAATTATATTCCGTATGCCGTGAGCTTAAAAATATACCTATTGAGAGTTTGGAAAGGTAAAGAATTTCTGTGCTCTGGACTGACTTTCCAGCCAGTAATATAATGTGAATGTTCCGATTTTTGTTCATATCAAAATTTCTACTTACTGGCGTATTTTT
>NW_017141919.1:261036-289796 GCF_001652005.2 Ceratina calcarata
TCCACCAAATAAGGAATTCATATGTATAAAGCATCTTTTAACGATGCAAAGGGAAAACCAATTATTTTATAAAATAGTACTTTAAGAATTGCAATAAGCCTGAGATAACAAAAGATAAAGCAAACGCTCTTTTTTCGGGGACCGTTGATGAGATTCTTAATGAAGTGTCGTTACAAGCACGGTGCACTGGAAAAGGGAGAGCAAAGTGAGAAAATAAGAAAATTGTGCGGCAATCTTATAACAACAGCGGTGGTAGGGAGTCACAAGGGCGTACAGGAGAGCTAATGCATAAGATTTACAAGCGAAAGCTAGCGCGCTTGTTTCATGGTAACGGCTGACGTGTTTATTCATACCAAACGAGGCACGCGCTTTTCCCTTCGAGCCTCTGTTTCAAAGCGGACGCATCGCTTTTCATGTACTATCTTCCGTTCTGAATAAGGTTAACCACCTTCGTTACACGTACACATACCACTTTTATTTTACACGCCCTATACGTCGTGTCCTAATGAAAGAAGCCACCCCTAAGAAACTATGAAATGAACTACTGCACCAATCTTTTTTTAAGCGCAATAAATTACATGGAACAGGGTGTCATGTATACATATAATTTCAACGCGAATCGAATTGAATGCGTACCGCATTCAACGACATTTTTACAATCTTACGAGTCACTTTGTCATAGTTTCTCTTCATACAAAATTCAACGCAGTTATAATACTTGTTTCCAACGTTCCTTGTGAAACCGTCTCGAAATTAACTTCGCACGGAATATTTCTTTTCTAAACGTTTCACCGCGAGTAATATTCTGCTTCATAATTTTCCGTGGATTTTCAAGAGGCAGGAGGCGGTCGCCGGCGGAGCGTGTATCGCTATTTAAATTCAACTTTCGCGCAGCGTCCGGCCAATATGTCGGCGTTGCCGCCGACATTCGTAGAAACATCGTTTGGAACTTACCTCTAAGCCGCGGTCAGGTCGGAAACACAAGAATTACGTGTCAAGTGGCTCCCTCCCCCGATGGATTAAACGCGCGGAACAGAAAACGTATACGTCCGAGTAATTTTCTTCCTTTCTTCAACTCAGCGTGGCGGGAACTTGATTTTAGAACGAGCCCCGAGCAATTTACGGAGAGCGCGACGCGAGAAAGAAGGCGAGGTTCACGCTTTTACACTTTAAATAGTCCGATCGTTAAGATGCTTAGTTCGAATGGCGGAGCGCGAACGAGTATTCCCGTCGACGCCGAGGTGAAATAATTTCTTAACTTCGGCCTGCGTTTCGCGAACAATGGGCGTTGTTAGCCAAGCGCACGGGCGCCGTTACAAAACGCGTTTCTTCTACGATTTCTACTCGACGGATTCACCTCTGCATAAATTAATTAAAAACAGGATGTTGCGTGCACGGTGACAAGGTGATTGCCGCGTATTGCGCGGTTTCAAGGTCTCGAAACGAACAAAAAGAGAGCAGATAAATATCGCTGAAAGAGAAAACGTGTCAAAGGAGTTGACACGAATTGATTGGAAAAGCGCCTAATATGTCTAACTTCGTTCTCGGCCTAACATTGGAAAGACAACATGAATGCGATCATTCTGAATAAAATTTCACACCATGTAAAATTGAAGAGTCAACCTAATTCGATACGGACAGAAAATCTCGTAAATCATAGAAACATACAAGATACAAATGTTCAGGAAGCGCAGCAGAAACGTCACTCATCGTAAATCTGTCGACTCAAATAATCGCTATAGATTAAAAGCGCTCGGAACGTGTCCTTGGTGAAATTTTCGTCGTCCGTCGGGCGCGGCTCGCGGCTAGTCGCGTAAAGGCAGATCAATGTTTCCGCGTGAAACGCGTTACGAACCGACTATCAAAAATAAACCGGCCGATATTGTTGCGAGCGATTTCATAAGCCAACGGTAAATCACGGGGAACTCGATTTCCACCGTCCGGTACATACTACTCTGCCACGCTCTTTCACGCGCTCTTCCACGCATACAGAATCATCGGCCGCTTCAAAGAACATAATTCAGGGGATTATCGGGGCCTGCTTTCGCTCTCGCGCGCGCGTACGCACGCGAAACGGGACAAATATTGGCAGCGTCGAAACTGGTTCGCCGAAAAGCAAATTTCAAAGTGCACCAGAAAATAAATAACGTTGCGGGGAATGATAAACATCGCCGTGTCGTCGGTAGATTTTCCAATTTTTCCAAGCTTGATTAGGTCCCGCATAAATTTACCGTTAGACTGCGGATTTCATGCATTTGCAGGGAAACTGCACGTGTATAAAGATGTAATATTCGAAATGTTGTTATAAATCAGAGGTGAAATATCGTATATTATTATGTTTGAAGAACAAGATTCTTATTTACATCTCGTTTCCTAAATTAAAATTGCAAATTATTTATGAAAAGTCTGTCATTTACTTACGTTTTAGCCTTTCAAGTTACAGTTAACGCAATTGGCAACAGACAAGAAGATAAGCTCGTAATTTTTATAATTATAGAACATTGATTGATGTTCAATCGATAGAATTATGAACAGGTTATATTATACTGAACATGAGATGAATCCTGCATATAATTTTCATTGCAGGACATTTAGTTCATACGATGAAATCGTTACAGTTCGATTTACGATTCTGTCAAACGTGTACGATGGAAACATATTAGTTCAAACAGCAGCTGCATTGGTTCAATACAAAGTTAGTAAACATTTCCACTGAATATTGCAAATGATTAACTAACGCTCCTAAATGCGTGTGCTCAATGTTCATTTTACCCGACACCAGCCTCGAATCCTAAACTCAAATGCAATTGATCCGAAAATTAAGTAAACAGAATTACATCGCATATGACCAATTTGCAATATTGGAAGATCACGTAGCCCTTCAATCGAAAGTTCAATTGATGCGCGAAATCTTTCTCGGTAGAATGAAAAGAAACGAAGAGAAAAGCTTTTACCATCGAGCCTGTAATTTAACTCTCGCGCAGCTGACAGAGAGTTTCTTGCGGCCAACGCGGTGTTTATGTTCACAGCAATAATGTACAATCTCGTTCATAAGTGTCAGCACGTATTATAAATAAACTGTGGATTTTTATATAAAAAGAGACATTTAAAACGTGATTAAACCTTTATCATCCAAGCCTTATGATATGTATGCAGCAAATATTTCATTACATTCTTCATATTTTCTGCATACATCAAATCCACAGTTTAGTTTCACGTTGCAATATTTTACGAAAATTGTACATTGAGATATTGTATCATATTCTTAAAACATTTCACGATTTATAGTATGATCGGGTATATGATTTCTACTGTACGATTTATTACGAGATTAAGATTGTGCAATTCATTTAATGATACACTATAATCTTTCAATTGAGATATTCTTTGACGGTTACTGATTTGGAATACTTGTCACATTTTTTAGTACACAACACTTGAAGATGTGGTAAGAGTTACGAACAGAGGTGTACGGTTTCCGACGTTATAAAGGGGGATCGAAGGCGAGTATGCACACAACGCAACCTATGCAGCATTCCATCATCGCTTTCGTTCATCACGGTTAATCACGCCGCGGTTACGATGAGTGTTAATTATCATTCGGTTCGCTTCGTAGATCATTAGCTCCTTTCATCCGCGTGGCGTACCACGTACGTCACGGCGAAGGGGGTCACCGGTCGCTTGTGGCTCGATCGAAACCTGTAGGCTGTACCTAGTCGATTAATGATTACAGCGTAATTGTTACACGCTACCACGTCATATTGTAACGCGTTAAAAAAAAACTCGTGTACATACTTGAAATTCTACGCTCCAATGCTAATGTCGCTCGAAAATCTCGAGCATACTCTGCACAACTTTCATCAAAAATACGTACGATAGAAAGATTCATGACAATAATAAATATCCACGATTCGATAATTTCATTGCATAAAATTCAAATAAGATGTCATCAAACGCGATTCTTATTATCATTAAAAAAATCACTTCTCTTTCAAATTCACGCGACAGTCGCAGAATTTTCAACACTGCGGACAGCTGAGTCAAAATCTCGATGTATTACCCTCGGAATCGAGATGGGCGACCCGGCGGCAGGCGCGAGCGAGTTTAAACTCTCGTACAAATTAAACGAACCTGCGTAAAGTTTACTAATTACTCGGTTCCTTCGTTTTCGCGTGGACGGCGTGCTTAGAAGAAGCCGCAACACATTAAATTACTTCATTTCGCGGGCCGTCGGGATTTTGCGCGAGAAATTACCGCGGCACCGTTTCTCGCGCGCGCACTGAAAAAAACAAGAAGCGAGGGGAAAAAAATTAAAAGAAAAGAGGATCTCAAAAAACGAGGGACGGTGAACCACGCGTAACGACATCCTCGACGCTCGATTTGCAGTTAGACCGGTGCTTTTCCTTTGGATCCGGAACGCTTTTCCGCTTCGAAATATCTTGGGCGATTTCGCGGCCTCGTTAACCGCGCTAGATGAGGAACCGGGCGAGGGGGAGATCGTTAAGCTCTGTGCGGATTTTTGTGCGTTAACCTAATGCCTGACAATTTCCGGTTCACGGCGCGCAGTAAATATAAACACGAAATTACCATCCCTTCTGTTCGAGGGTTCGCCCGTCGGACCGGTGCGCGACGCGAAGGAAATTCGGGGGTGGGAAACGAGCCGCGACTACTCTCGTTAAAAGCATACGACCCGCGGTTAACTTACCGCGGCAACGAACAGTTACAATCTCTGCTGAGATTGCATCTCGTTAAACCGAATGAATAATAACTTAAAACAGCGATGAGCGACCCTTTTTCTCTCCTTTTATCGTAAAATCTATTGTTTTCGTACTTCATGCAATATAAAATCGTACAACCTTCTCTAAACATGTTTCACGTGCTATTGTAGTCTTTCTGTTACATTCATTTTAACTTTTAACTAACTAATTATACAATTGTACGATTTTATTTGACGTCTACTGCATAAAAAATGTCATTTTATTAAACAAACACTTTACACTAACACAAATAGTCAAATTTTTTTAAGCACTGAACGATATAAAGGTTCTTGTAGTTGCAATTGCAATACGACAGAACAGAGATTTATTACCGGTGCATCTTTCGATAGCTACGAATAATTCATTTAATTTTATGATCACGCGAATTCTTTGACGATTACCGGAAATTCGTTGAACGGACTTGATAAATAATTTGTATCGGTGAATTTTCCGCGGCGGGGGCCGATTGTCTCTTCACCCTCGAGCGGTTCGAGCACGACAAAGGGCTTTCCGTGAAATCTCCGAGGTGGGTACCTACGCGAAAGCGTTTCTTTGTCGAGCACTCGAGAGCTACGAGGGGACATCTGTTATTTTCCGAGATTGTATCACTTTCAATGAGCAAGATGCCTCTCGTCTCTTTTTCCTTCCCCGCGACGCAACGTGCGCGTAGAAATAATAAAGGCGGACAGGTGTTCGTCGTGTACCGGTGCGCGCCATCGCGATCCCTAATTCGAGCGGCGATGGCATAAATTATTCATAAACGGGGGAGGAAATTTTGTTTTATTCGTTCGAAATATATGTATTATACATATACATATAAGCTCGCGGGCGGTCCCGAAATTTTTGGAAGTATGATGAGATGAAAATATCGCCGGCGGGAGCTCAATCAACGGTGGGAACGCGACCTGACGGAACTTCGAGTCTGTGATTTATTATAAGCTGCGTTTCTCACGAGATTATACCAAAGTTTCAGACGTGATAAACAATTTAAGCAGATCTCAACACTTATTGTTTAAGTCTACAGACCTTTATGCGAAATAAAACATTTACGATGTGAATTTTCTTTCATTCTTCAAACACAACAGTATACATTCACTTCGGAAATTTTATGAGTTCGAACTGAAATTTATCCACGTAATGCTAATATTTTAACGCAGATACGAAATATCACTTTCCTTATTTCACAAGTGCACGTTGTAGTTACTGGTTTCATTTATTTTTAGCTACTATGTGTTTAAACTACCTAATTCATAGCATTTCGCTAGTATCACTTGCACTAAAGTTTGCATTATGCCAGGAAATTACTTTTAATTTTTGTAAGGATCACATTGCAATTGTGATAATAGTCTAATGACAGAGCTAATAGCTCGCTGCCCGGACAAAATTCTGGTAAGAAAATGTTTGGTATGAAGCGGTAACGTACGATACTAATTTTCAAGCGGCAATGAATATTAATAATCCATAATCAATAATCAATAATACATATTGAGTCCTGCGAAGGATGACTGCCTCCAGTTACTCATCAATTTTTAAATAATTTTTTTTTTTATCCATCTATTGCTAGTAGATCTGTCTTCAATACGTGGCTTTCAAGCAATCTCGACGAAATGAATACTAATAAGGTGCTGGCTTTTATTCAGGTTTACTTTCGACTAGACGATTCTGCTCATAACTCTAACAATAATGTGAACAAACTTTCTGATTTGTATTATGAAGAACTATGAAAGAAATTGTAAAAGTGCAACAGAACAGTGAATCGTTTTCTACAACAAAATCAAGAATTGCTTGCTTCATCTCTTCAACTTCCTAAATTTGTTAGAAATAAATTGCGTTAATAAAAATTTGTAAAAACTTTTTATTCAACAAAAAACAGACGTAACGACAATACTTTTTTTTATACAAGTCAATCGATCCTTTTATTCTCTTTTGAAAACTAGTGAAGTATCCAGGCCGCAGATTGATTGGTTTAGAAGTTATGGTTTTTGTTGCGGAATCTCATGTACGCAACGCACTGTGGGCCACATTATTTAATTACGCCCAAAAATCCGATGCGGTTCACTTTCAATTGACAGGGACCTTTTTTCCTCTCCCCGTGATCACAATAAGGTATCCAAATGTTAACAGCGTCATTGTGACACGCGCAATTTGTGGCTAAACGGGATGCCGTCGCGCTTTCTGCTCATTACGTCTATCTCGGTTTATTACGGCTTTTTACGACCGCCGGTCGGACGAATTTACGGAAAAAATGTACTCTTGCCGATCCTAAACGAGCAATCAACCATTTTATTAGATTAAGGCGTGAAATGAGATATAGTTACGTTGCCCATTATAAAGGATGCAAAATAACTTGTCCAGAGAATTTACTGTTAATTTTAACTTTATAATAACACTACAAGTGAATCATTGACGTTCCGTATTTACACTTTTTTGTAATACAATTGAAGAAAGAATTGTTAGTATCGATGAATGAAAAAATTTACCAGCAATTGATCACGTTTGGATAAATGTTTGCTACAAGGAATTTTGAATCTAACATAACTGAAATGTTCGTTCTAGTCTTTTGCTATTGAGATTCTATAAGTTAACTTTTGGCCACACGCTGCCGTCGGCGACATTTAGAAGTCATAATTTCGAAAACTAAGAAATATTTTAGAACTTTTTTTTACCATGAGGAGGCATTGCAATGCTAAACAATTTAATTTCCATGAAAGATGTTAGCGTAAAGAGACTATTTTATGTGAAAACCGTTACCGCCGGTACTGAACGTCAATACATTTCACAGAAATCTTACATTTCCTTCATATGTAATAAAGAGATTCGACTTTAAACTATACGATAAACCACGTCAGATATTTCTAGTCCTGCACATGGCATATAAATTCGTGTCACAGTAGACATATCTTTAATTGAATCCTGGACACTTTCGAACTGAGTGGTGCATCCGGAGGGTATCCAAACGGAAATGTATGAACGATGATACCGAGGGAACGAGTGGCACCGCGAAATAGGAAACGTATTTAGTGATAAGACGTACCGTGTCGAGAATGGCCGTGGTCAGGCCGGATCCGGTCACCAGCTAAAAGCACAATCCGCAGATACGTGTCTCCGCGGGATGTTCACAACAACACTTTTCGAACGCAGCTCGACCAGCGCGAAACTATCCGAGCGACTAAAACGAATCGAGATGCGTAGCAATGATATATCGATGGATCTCACTGATCACTGAGAATTTTTCACAGTTTAACGTGCCGTGGCGCGTGCCTCGTACCACCACTGCAGGTCCCGCTGCTAATCGATCTAATCGAGAGGACGATTACTCGACCCTTTCTTAGAGAATCGGCACAGCGAACGATTCGACGGAATTCACGGTAAATACGGTCCGAGTAGCGAGTCCCGTGGAACGACGGAACGCGAAGGAACGGCCGGGTCAGAACCACCGTTCTCTACCATCGGGCGACGACTATACTCGGGGTCGTGTTACGGGCGTCCGCGGTTGTTTATCGTTCGTTATCGCGGCCGATTCCTCGAGCGAAGGAACGTAGACGAGGACAATCGAACGTGAGCGTCGGTGAAGAGGAAAGAAACACGTGCGACTCGAAAACAGGGGTGCAGTGACGCGTCACTGCTGCGGTGCGCGGCGCCCGATTGACCACCAGAGTCTGCCTTCCTTCATGCGAAGATCCCTGCCGCACGATTTCGGCACCCCCACCCATCGGGATCTCTCAACACAGCTCCCCAGTACCCGTGTACACGCTCTCTCTCTCTCTCTCTTGCTCTCTGTCCCTTCCCTCCGCGTCGTACCCTGCTCCTTCTTCCCCTATTTCTCCTTCGCTCCTGTTCGGCTCCCTCTTTCTCTTTCGAACTCGGCGAGGTTGCTGTGCCTCCGGGCAAAGTCGCCGGAACCGAGGTGGCTACGAGACCAGCGTCCCCTTCCGCCTGAACGTGGTTAGGGGTGGAGTCTGTCGCGGCGCCTGGCGTGGTCCTGCCTAGCTATACGTACTCCGCCGCGCGACCGAGGTAGAGCGTGCGAACTAGTGGGGGAGTGAATCAAACGAGCTACGACGACGCGCGGCGTCGAGGCCGAGTTCGACGCCGTTTCACGGACGACGAGGACGCTCGATATGGGCGGCGCTTGACAGAGGCGGCGCCCTTTGTCGTTGGACCGGGGCACGGGACGCCATTGTCCGCTTGGCGCGCTGCCCGCGGCCAGCGGCGTGCGCGACGCGCGGCGTCGCGACGCCACTCTCGCACGCAACGCCGTCGCGGCCGTCGCCGTCAGCCGCCGCCTATTTTCTCTACGATGTCCATCCGACGCCGGACTGCCTCGAATTTCCTAGAGCTAAGGCGACGATCTGTACGTATGCGCGTGTGATTTTGCGTTTTGTGGATACTTGCATGCGAGTGCGTAGGTGTGTGCTCGTGTAAGAACGTGTGTCGCGTTCTTTGCCACTTCTCTCCACGGTTCTCTTTTACCTTCCATGGTTCATACTCCAGTCGCGTACCTGTTTCCTTTTCTCGTATACTATGACACCATTACTATTGCTTTCGACTTTTCCTTTTCACTTCTTAGACCCAGTTTCTAGAACGCAGTAATTGCGATTAGGAATTAACTGCATACAAGCGCCATGTTAATAGTGACTTCTTGTATTCCCCTCCGTCGTAAAACACTTTATAATGGTTGACCTGTTCTACCGTCGGTGTTTCCATTACCTGAAAAGATCAAAAGTATCCGAGTCCCCTATACATATGCGTGTCATTACGATGGAACATTTATCTTACTTTTTATCGCGAACGATACACGGACGTGTACAAATCGCCCGATACGTTCTTATCTCATAACTCTAAACGATGTCAGAAGGAAATGAACAACGTCTACGATTGTTCAGCTTGTCGCGATCGTATCGCGGACATCCTTCTGCCCCGGAACAGGTGGCTTCCAATTACGTTCCAATTACTCGTGTGTTTAATTCTCGTCCGAGGCGCTAACTCGAAAAGCGTACACCTCCCAGAACGAAAAATGGAAGAACCAGGGGAAAAGGAGAAAGGGATCGTTATCACGACAAGCGGCACGTAGCGCCGCGTATAATGGATCAGGGCGCGGTATACACGTATTTCAGTAGGTAATTTCCAACGATTCTTCCTTCCATTCGGCGAGATACTCGACGTGGAAAAAAAGGACTAAATGCGCTCGTTAATTATTTTCGCGACCTAGCTACGCTCTTTCGTGCGTACCCTGGTTTTCTTTGTCAATCGTCGGTCCTGCGTGCCGTTATTCATCGCTGGATGAATGCCCGAATTAATATTAATTTTCATTTATGCGGTGCGCATAAAAGCTTCATTTTCACCTAACCTTCCAACGGGTACCGTCGTACTATTTCTCTTTATTATTAGTATTCGGAAACGCACAAATTCATTTATTGTGGGTAACAGTTTTACTGTGAATTAAATGTCTGAAAGCTACAATTCTCTATTGAACGTCGGGAAGGTTAAGAAAAAAAAATTAGGCGTCTATCTTGCGACTTGCATAGTAGCCTCGAAACGACACATCGTCGGCGAGTAGTTGCCACCTCGTTAAGTGCGGGCTTTTTTCCAACCCTGTTAAAGCCCACCAGCACGGTTATGGTCGCGACGTCGGAGCACTCTTTTCTTTTTGTTGTCCTTAAACAGGCGGAGTTTTAGTTAAAAAGCCTGGCGCGCATAACCCGCAGTCGGCCAGTCTCGCGTACACGTGAATGGTCACACGATACCCCGAAGACCCGAACTTTCCGAAGAAGACGCACACTACCGTCAAGGGCGGACGATCTCACTAGCCGCGCTGCTAAATACGTGTACTCGACCGAGTGTGCAATTAATCACCGATCCGTGGTTAATTGGTGCCGGGGATCGATCGGCTGTGTTCACGGCCCATTCAACGAAAGTTCCGTCACACCGGCCCGTTGTCCTGAGACGGTATTCCGATGCTAAGAAGAAAGTGCTAATAACAACAATTAAGACAATTTTCATACGAGAATACAATTAATTGATCTCTTAAATACGATTGTAATAGTTTGTATTATGTATCATCGTATCGCGTTACTGCAGACACCTCCTATGTATAATGTATAATAAATTATAATTCACTTGACTCATACCTAAACCGCAATACCAGCTAATAATACTGAATAGGCATTTATACTAGACAGCAATTGTGATATCGATCACAATTGATGGCAATTGATGTTGAACAGGCTACGACCGAGACTGAACGGACTGGGTGTCGGAAATCAAGCACCCGATGTCTTTTTAATAGAGACCGAGGATCGACCTGCCTGAGAATGGATCAAATTTCACAGATCTGGTAAAGGTACCTAACGTTTGAAGCCATGCATTACCTTCCTAGTAAACATTTCCTCGTCTCGTTTAAAACGAACTAAGGTAAATGTCTTTTACTCGGTTAAGCATGATTTCGCTCTCTACCGAACACAACTTTCTCGTGTTCTTAATTTCCATGTAATTCTCCTCCTCATTTTTCCTAAAATCATGCATTTTTATGAATTTTAAAAATCGCTATTATTTGGAAACGGTACGTGATAGAACATTTTTGCTTCTAAACTAGTTTTCATGAATAACTGTATAAGTTACGTAGAATCGTCAAGTATTTATTTTAGTAATGTAAGTCTAAGTTATTAACGTAGAATATTCATAAATTAATACTTTTAATTAATAGATTAATAGGTACAATTTTTTCGAGTCAAAATATTGACGACAAATTAAAATACTGTACATGTTGTTGTTCACATTTTTGTATTAAAATAAACGATTATTACAATTTAATGTTGCCATTATTATGAAATTACACAATTTCTAAACACTATCCGAACCTTTTAGTACATTAAGAATTTCTTTGTGTCGTTTCAAATCCTTAATTTCGTAGTCACGTACTTTTTAATAAAAACCATAGTAACGCTACAAAAGCACTAAATGTGACAGTTCCGTACTTCAATAATTTTCTACAAACCAATTGAGCCTCATAGTGTACATTAGGTCATGGAATCACACATAACAATGTCGAAAAATATTAAAAACACTTTTTGTCATATTTATTCTGTTTTTACGTTACGTGCTTGCTACTGAATTATTTTCCATTGATTGATTTTGTAGACAGAAGTACTGATAGGACTTATGCGCGTAAGAGCGAAAGAGATGAAAAACTAAAGAAGATAGTCGAACCATTACCGGATAGGGATCCTTAAATCTATTACCGGACAACCAGATTATGCGACAGATATACTTGTGAAATTTTTTTGCAATATCTCGACGTTTGAGTGACGTTTCTCATTTATTTCAGTCGTTGATCTCACAATTAAAAATTCACTTCACGCGGCCCTCTCTATTCTACACAATAAAACCGCGAACGCAACCGTTCGTTGAACAAACAAAGTAAACTCTTGCAAGTGTATCACTTTACGAATCTATTCTAACAATAGCACAAAGAGTACCGTAATTGCCTTTTCCGTTTCTTCCCTTCTTCTGAAAGTAATTTGTTTCCGAGAATCGATAATCTTCGGCTTGTAGAAACGGGCTTTGCCTTTTTAACGGAATACCTATCTTAGGCAAAGTACTTACCGTTTCACGAAAAATAGTCCTTGTTAACAGGTTATGGAATCCTAAGTCCTATTCACCACCGAAGTTCGGAGACTGGGAAAATTTGGAGATGCTAAACAGATTTAATCCTGTAGTTGGCTGGAGATTATTGTTCTGTCCTCTCTTATTTTAACTTTGTAATATACAGGATGTGGCTAGATTGGTAATACAACCGAGCAAAGGGTGATAATACATGTAAAAATAATTCGAGAGATAGGACAAACATTTTTTCATTTGGCGATTCGTTTTTGAAAAAATCTAGTTTGAAAATTCTATCCAGTATGGACAAAACATTTATTAATTTGATAGACATTACTAACATTAATTGCATAACATTATTGAATAAACTATTTAATTGATGCAACGTTTATAAAAATTAAATTAAAAAAAAAGTAATAAACTGTTCAAAGTGACATCTTCGTCGACGTTAGATAGAATGAACAGAATAAAAGTAGAACATCGCACGGTTGAAGATGAAATCGGAACATTAGAGAAGTTAACATTACAATGTGTAAGCGGAAGGAAACTTGAATAGCGAATAATGAATTGGAGAGACAGTCCAGTGCACACGTACTGAATAGAATTTTCAAACTTGATTTCATCGAAAACGAAACCTCAAACGAAAAAATATTATTCTCTTTCTTCGACTTATTTTCACATATTTCTCTCTGTATCTCATATTTTCGTAATATGCAAAATTATTATTAAATCATACTGAAAATAAAACTTTCCTTTATTATATTAATTGATCTACTCTAAGACTACTTTAAAAATCTCTTTAAAAAAAATGTTGAAAATAATAATGATATTCGAAAGCAAGGAATAATTCAGCGAAAGTGCAAGTCCCCAATTTTCCGGCCGATTTGGAACAGATTGATCGCTTGGTCTCGTGCGACAAATTAACAGCAGGTGAGAAGCGAAGGGCTTCGTTTAGACTTAAATCTGTTAATGAAACGGAACGGGACAGAGTGGAGCGGAACGATCGTTGGTGTTTGTATTGGTCGGATTAGATGGCTTCCGTGAAATGCGGGACAGTCATATCGTTGTCAGAATTTCGACTCGGCACTTTCGTCACGCCCCTCGTGTACCTTTCGGCTTATCCAGCGCGTACAATTGGATTTATCAGGTTAAAGTCGAAACCGACGTGCGTTAGTCCGCGGCGCGAACGCCGATGACAAGTTTACTGTTCGGACGTCGACTGCTCCCCGCGAAAAACGAATGTCAAACATCGGCTTCGGCAGATAGACTATCGCTATGCGAAAATTCCCAGCGTTTCGCTTGACCTCGCTGGAAAATCCGAAATCGTGTTGAATCGATACTCCAATCGACTCCACGTAATTTTTACTCTCGTAAATCAATTATGTATTAGCTGTAGGAATGAATTCGGTGACATTTTAAGATAAATTTAGTATTTATTTATAAAGCAATTTGTTGTTCTTCGAAATAGTCTTCATTATTTTCGATAACTCTCCATCCATCTTTCTAAATAATTTCTACACCTAATACAATTATCTTCATGACTGATCTGTGCATTCGATTGTTAAACACGTCATTATATCAATATCTACTGCCCGTTAGATAGTATCCTCGTGGAAAACATTATGACAGGATAGAAATAGCATGGAGCATAGTATAAAAATATCGGAGATACAACGAACAAAGCATTCGTTTTCAACTATCTGAAAAGCAGAGTATCTAAACATCTGTGAAGGTTCATAGCGGAGACAAGTTCCGTTACATCCAGCGGAAGAATAGTCGACGTAAAACAAAAACCTGATCCAGCCGGTGAGTCGTATTTCTCGTGGGATTTGCCGCGTTGTTTTGGGTGAAATTCATGTGCTCTCGAGCGTCGCGAGCGTATCCTAATAATTGAGGAACGCGGCTGCCATTTAATGCCGGTTCTCCGGATATACAAATATAAACAGTCGAAAGATACGCATTTTTCCGGGGGATCCGTTTCACGGTCGCGCGACCGCAAATGGGAAACGTGGTTGTACCAACCGACTGTTACCGACTAGACGAATTTCATATTCCACGGTATTATTTGAACGATTAACGCGAATGGAAAAGCCTCGGCGCGGGCTGCCGGGGCCCAGCTCGTATTGTTGGCAACATTTTCAACCGAGGCATTTACAATTCTCTCTTTATTGCCTTTCGGCTTATCCGGGATTGTGCCGGGGCCGCGAGCGAGCCGCGTTTCGTTCTAATAATAACCATTAAGTTAACGAACTGCAACGCGGTTGTTTGAACACCGCTGGACACGGGGATTAACGTGCCATTAATAAGATTATCCGCGTAAACAATAGATTGCCAGTTTCTGGCCTACGGCCATCCGATTCCGCCGCGCCGCACCGGATGTAATAATAATCCATGCCCGTTGTGCCATTCGCGGTTTATTGAAAAATTCGATACGCTCCCCCGAAAGATCGGATGTGTCACGACTCGTGATGAGGTAAACGGGCACAAAGGCGAATACGGTATTTGTATGTTAGCAAACATCTAAATACGGATTAGGCATATTTACGTATACAGTCATTTGTTGAAAGAAATCATTTAGAAAATGACCCTTCTTGATTGCTCGAATGGACTCAATAGGAAAAATTATGGAGGAAATTTACTAAAAAGTTTTATCCAAAATGCCTTTGCTAAAAGTAGTAAACATTATTCATGAATGACAGTATAAGAATGGACTATATTAACACTTTCTTCACAATTTTATTAAAAGTAATTCAGTTAGTTTGTACTTCAGAGTACCGTAATAAAATTCCATAAAAATAGACACGTCCTTAAAGAAATTGTCTAATCGTGAGAATAAATACTTTTTGTACTTCCATGAAGGGGTAAAAGCCTGAATGATGTAAGTGACTTTTCAGCCGAGTTGTGACTTGCATTATGAATGCTAAGTTTAAAGAAAACATAAAATAAGTCCTAACTCATCTACTTTGGGAACTGATAGCAGCATAACGTAGGCATATTAAAAGAACAGCTGTACCACTTCTAATATCTTTCAATTCCGAAAAGTGAATTACAGCGCTATGACTTTTATCTCGTCATAGTGACTTGACCTGTAACGGAAAAAAAAACTCGCAAGCGAAATCACGACGGTGGATGCTGTAATAGTTTCCTATAACCGTTAATATCGCAATGTCTATAAAAGACACTTCGTTTCGTAGAAGCTCGACCGAGAGTTCTTCAGGAGAATTCAGATTAAGTATTCGCCGTAGCTATAAAATCAGTCGATAAAAAAAAGTATCGAGTTACCGAGAGGCGTGTTCCCATAAGGAAATCGATGGCAGGACAAAATTTCGAGCGGGATCCATGTCTCCCGGTTAGACGAATTCCCTCGTTCGGCGTATTTACCAGTCGGCATCGAAACGACGGCACGGCGCGGTGCGGCAAGTGCATTTCGCGGCAAAACGAGCCTCCCGACATCTCGGTGTAATCAGACACCGATGCCAGGGAGTGCTGCAAACGTAATTGAAAACATCCGTCATGCCTGTGATCCGTGCCGCTCCCTCCCCGAGCTTTTTTCTCTCCTTCTTCCCGCCGCGCGTCGCGGTGAACACGCGCGCGCGCCACCCCTCTGTCTCGTAATTAAAAGTCGTTTCCCCGTGATTTTTCCACCCGTTCCCATTCCCCTATCCGTTTTCACCTGTTCAACGTTTTACCTGTTTCGTTTCTCAGTCGCGAAACACGTTTCAATGCTCTTTTCGCGATTGTGTTACGCGTTTGCGGAAACCGGCAATTCGTTATACTTCTCTATGCCCTTTTTAATCAGTGATAATGCCGCCTGCAGTTGAGATACCTACATTCAGATGAAATTGTATTATCATCCGATTCCTTCCTATCGTTTTTATTCTGTATTCTGTGATCACTGAGTCGTAAATAAACTCGCAAACATGTATTATAACAAGTTTTAATTCAATCGTCAAACGTTTGATAACACAAGGTTATTTAGAGAGAACGAGAAAAAGAGATATGTAATTGCCTCTAAAGAACGTGTCGTCGAACATTTCTGTTTATCCGTTGTTCCGTCCCTCTGAACCTCCGGACGGTACAACACTCTGGCTGCGCGCGTATCCGTGAAATCGTGAAACTTTTCAGAAACGGCCTAGGACCGTGACCTATCCCGAGAAGGAACGCGATAATGCGTTTCCAAGTAGCTGGAAAGTAGGTGTAAATACAGGCGGACGATTTTTTTCCCTCGAGCATCTCGCTGGTACATTAGGTGAAAGGAGCCGACGAAGGCGGTTCCCTTTACCGCGAATATTTTCAATGGAAAGTTTTTTCTCACAATCCCCTTTTGATGTGTACGGTATACAGTGCGCGTATACACGGCGTATACGCACGTGAACGATCGCGGTGAAAGAGGGAGGGAGAGGAGTAAAGAAGAAAAAAAAGGTAGCGAGCGAAGAGATCTGAAAAGGTACATGCAGAGTACCGCCTCTGATGAATGCCGCAACCAGTGGCCACCATGTTTTCCCTTCACTGGTCCGCCCTGGTACGAAACAACCCCCCCCGTTTCCCTCTTCCGTCGCCGTCGACGCTTATCCCTCTGGCCGATTTTCCAACCCCTCGCCAAACCGCGATTGAACCCTTGTACACGTTGGTATGCGCATCAGAGGAATACATTTTGCAGACAAGTCAGGCAGCGGTGTACGAGCCGGTGCGGAGAGACCAATATCGATAATAATTACGCCGCCGGCACGGGCGGCAGCGTGGCGTTTCACCCTGACGTGGTGGCCGAACACCGTGCACGCGTAATCGAACACGAGGAGTCGCGATGGAACAATTCGCTTTCCTTTGTTCCAGACCGTTCAACGATTTTTTTTAGTTATCTTCTATTTCTGTGCATGACTGATTTTAAAACAATTCCTATGTCAAGTCGATATTCACTACATTTCCAGTTTGTACGTCTATTATAATTTAGGTATTAAGTGAATGTCTCACTTCCTGCTTACGTCCCAATTTTTACTCATTCGCGTATTCTTCTATAATTTTAACATAATTAGATCCGTTTGCAATAGGTACTCTTCTCAACTTTAATATTAGAAGAAAAAAAAAATTGCAGAATCAAGAGTTATTAGTACTCAGCATAGTGTGTCCATAAAATGAATATTTGACGAACTAAACGAAGCTAATAAGGACATTTTATAAGAAATAACATTTTTTCTAATTTATCTGAACGTATATTAAACTCCAGGCGTGAAAGTATTTTTCCTTGTTTATAACTAATACATTGTTTTTTATGCTCGCAGCGAAGTCATTCTTAGGTGAATAGAAATCGAGACATTTACCATACTCTCTTTATTAGAAGTACACTTTAAATCAAACGTGTAAAATAACAAGAAAATATTGAACTGCATTGGCCGATTTTTTCAGCTATATTAGATATCCTCTAGTTAACGTTATTTGCAGGATATCTAAGATATGCGCATTTCTTCACCTATTGAACTTCCAAACATCATCACTGACGTAGTGTAAATTTAGAAGATTATAATTAATACCAGAATACGTAGCTAGTACTTTAACTGGACGTGGAAAAATCGACCACATAAAAATTACGTAGTGGACATTGCAGAAAAGAAAAAAGTTTTCATGTTAGACTGCATAATCCATCGTCAACTAACTTGTACAGCCTGTTTGTTAGGCTACAAAAAAAAAGGAAAGAGCCAATGAAAAGAATCGCCCAATAAAAGCAAACAATATTCGCGAGAAGAGAATATGTTTCATTATACTTAGTAACATGCGGCTCGCGTTTGAGGAAGCGCGGCACGAAGGAAAAAGGTTGCCGATAAACAAACCGTGCCGCTCGGATCGCGGTACTTTAATCTTTCTTTGGAGGCATCCATCGGCCGCCTTTTGCGGCGTTCGATGAAAAGGAGGAACGGGCTGGGGTCTCCCCGCGCCATACATCCCCTCCTACCGAACTTCCCCAACGATATATTCACTCATTATGGCAACATGCGGTAAGTATCCTGGTGTTTAAGTCTCGCTCGTACCCAAGGGTGGCTCGCGCGAGGGTACGGCATCAGTTTATACATGTATGCATGTATATCCGTGCCCTATAAAAAGTGCCATAGGCCGAATACCGCAGCGCGCTCTGTGCGAGGCATGGAAGGACAAGGACGGAATGGGAGAGCATCCCTTATTCTGTGGCGGCTCGTTGCACGGCTCGGCGCATTCGAATGCGCTCACTCCCCTGATCCTGGGGATTCCAGGTGGTTTCTGAGTAAACCCCCCCCCCTCCCCTCCCTCGGTCTTCCCGTACGCCCTCTCGAAAATTAGGTAGCCTGAATCCGATGCACGCAGCTGCGATCCGCAACAGCGAGGATGCTCGCGGATATCTGCCGCGTCGTTTCTTTATCCTCATTCAGTTGCCGCCGCCTTCTGTTCCCGCGATTACGGTGGATAGATGCAAAACGGAACTGATGAATATTTTAGCATATGCTCTACGCACTATAATCTATTTATTACTTCTTATCATAGGGTCATTAATATAAACAATATAATTTGTTCTAATTTGGGTTCAAGCGAATTTTCACCTTTTTTGATTTGTACATGTAAACTAATGTAACGGATAGGACAGGATATTGTCAGGATCAAAAACTTGAAATTCTGTTTTTCTATTAGCCTCCTAAGTATGTATGAAACTACGAGGCCACCCCATTCTCGACAATTTCCATCCATTGTAGTGTCCAGCGGGAACTCGGGGCCAGGTACTTACGTTAAGCAACGAAGACCGGGTCGGGGCCAGGTAACGAAAAAAAAGCCGGTGTCGATCCCCGTCGCCCAGAGATAATCCGAGCAGCAACGATGGTGGTGGGACCTACTTACCCCCTCTCCAGCTGGCAACGACCAACCCCTATAAGAGGCAACGATACCGCGGCTGAAAAGCCGCTACGAATAACGTGCTTACGCGCGATCATCCGACCGCGATCCTCAATGCCCGTGACAGATCAAGCTGCGACCGCCTCTCGCACCTCTCTCGCTTTCTCTCTCTTTCTTTCTCCCACTCTATCTTCTCTCCGTGAATCGAAACTTAAGCCAGCCGCGTTAAACAGCGACAGATTTTAGTCGGGCGGAACGGCGCGCACCGCGCGGGGCGGGGGTGGATCTCTCCTTTTTCCCTGGCCGACAATGCGGTGTAGATTACTTTTCAGAATAGGCAGCGTGACGTAAACGTGGACGCTCGCTACCGGCGGACA
The DNA here is from genome assembly GCF_001652005.2 of Ceratina calcarata. Classification (NCBI taxonomy): domain Eukaryota; kingdom Metazoa; phylum Arthropoda; class Insecta; order Hymenoptera; family Apidae; genus Ceratina; species Ceratina calcarata. The sequence continues at coordinate 280,625 of NW_017141919.1, forward strand.
ATCGCCGTGTTTGTCGACACAATTTCCACGGATTAACGATCGTGAGAGCAAGGAGGCCTGACTGGGGGTTAAGATCCTTTTTAGTCGCAGTACGTAAAAGGGATGGCCATGCTTCCGCGTGGACGCCACCGTGTCCACTTGGAGTTGTCCTGTGACCTTCTTGGATCAGTTCGCCCGAACGCTGGCTATTCAGACCCTTTTCTTCGGATCGAGAAAAGAGAATACGTACAGGACGATCTATTAGGTGGCCCAGTTTTGAACGATTTCTTTTTTCCAAGAATAACACGTTTATTTTAGGAAGACGTTCAGCTTGGATAGTCGTTTACTTTCAAATTAACACCAATCAAAAAAATATGCGACGAAAATATACATATTGTCAATTGTAACGAAAAGTAAAATTAATATGAAACTTTGGAATATTGTACTTTCAAGTACCTCAATTATGTATAAAAACAACCCTAAGAACTATCGATCAGTGTAATACAGAGTTTCTCACGCCAGAGTTAAATTCGGAAGCAAAATTGCTTTACCATGTTTCAGCGAAATAGCGACATTTGTAAAGATGCGTGATTTTCGGGAAAAAAGAGGTATTACGTTTTTTGTACATGGTTTCTTTATCAGAATCCAATACTGTGCAGCAACTTCCTGCTGGATAGGGGGATTCTCACATAAGTACAAAAATAGCACGTCTAAAATACTCGCGTCAGTTCGTTTTCAAACTATAGCGATTATGTACAATTATCAAAAAGTAGAAAAACAAAAAATGAATTACATGGCTATATCGTGGAAAGTTTTCTGTATTTGTTGATTCAAAAATAAACTTTTTCATAAAATACCTCGTTTCCCCCAAAATCATACATTTTTACGAAACTCGCTATTTTTCGGAAACAGTATGCGATAGAACATTTCAGATTCGACTTTGGCATGAAGAACTGTATGAATCACGGAATGGATACTGTAAAAAAATGTTGTATTGTATAGTGTATACATAAAATTAGTGGCTCTGTAGTACATAGACGAACCATTCTCGAATTTCCAAAGGAAAAATCTATGGGGAGTCCAGTCGAAAGCAAAAGAAGGTCACTTTGCCTTTTCGAATTCCGAAAAGTCGAGGAAGGAGTCAGGGCTCGATTGAGTTAAAGTCACAGGCGTATTCGATCCCCGGCGAGGTAACGTCGGACGCATTCGATATCGCGTCCTGATGAAGGCTTCTCGAATGTCCTGTCAGGTGCCCTTTCTCTCTCTGTTCATCACAGTGGAGCCGCAGATAGAAGGAATAAAATAGAAAGGGAGATCTCGAGCGAGGAGGACCGCATTCCTAGACGGCTTACCGGTCGGTTATCGCGGCGGCCATCGCTCGTCTTCTCATATCCAAAGGTGGCGGATTTGTTTCTTCCTCTTATCCGACCCTTAAGCCAGGGGGCTTTCGCGCGGGGGTGGCGGCCTGACGGACCGGTGGTTACAAAGGCACCCCAGGGACGCAACAGCGGTATCATCTTCGGAGGAACGGAAAGCTACCGAATTTTCGAATCGTTCGAAACGTGTCGCTTCAGATTTTTTCCGGGTCCGTGGCCACCGACCGACGGATATCAAGCTGTCTCTCGCGTTCGTTCTATACTCTCATCCATTGTTTGAACCGTCGCCGCAGCTTTCCGACCTTTTTGCCTCGACACGCGGTGAAAGCGTCCATCGAACGAATTGATCTCGTCGATAAACCTAGTTGTATTTATTAGATATCACGATACCTTAGAATACGAAATCATCCTGAATCAAATAACACCGATTGAATCAGTTTCCATTAAAAAAAATGTTAATAACCTCTACATATATCTCTGCTATCTATCTGCACCCACCCACGAAATACCTCACAACACCAAAATCTGCCTCTCTCAAAGCCATTCAACATTATACACAAACATTTTTTGCTAACAATAACCATGAAAATTAAAATGGTAATATCTGGTGAACGACCCAGTATGAGCACAGTCTTACAAGAAACGATGATAAGATATAAGTAAATAATGTACTGTTTCCAATGTGCGTTAATTTTTACGGAAGGATAACTAACCTGCTACGACCAATAAGCAGAAGGTACTCGTGTTAGGTAAACGATCGGTAAGAGGAAAGTCAATTCGGTGATATTTATGAAGCGGCGATTACAACGAATAATAGCGAGACGAATCGGCGAACGTTCCCCTCAAGCGACGTGTCCCCTTTCACTATTATATCCAGCCACCCATGCACGAAGTATTATCATACAAATATAATCCCCTCCCATCTGCGAAATAATATTTGTCCCGATCGTCGTACGACCAATTATCTTAACTTGCTCGATATGTCAAACCCCCTTTTATGCATATATGTATGTATTATATTCACTTATCCTCATACACCGCGTGTAGAATGTTTGAACTTTTATTTAGTTCCACGTTGTTGACGTGCTGAGTTGGGTAGCGACGACGCTTTCGCGAGACAGTTTTTGATGCCACTACAAACGCAGAGATAAAGGGTTCTTTTCTCTACAGCTAATATAGAATATACTAAGTTAATGAATTTCATAAATCTGATATTCATGCGTTCTGGCATTCGCCAATAATTCCAGTGGTTCTTAACTTGGGGCGTGTGCATCCTTGGGAATACGAAAGAAATTTCTAAATCCTGAAAAGTATTATTGTGAATAAAGGACAATAATGCAACCATCCAAATTTGAGATATTGTTTTGCATGTATACGTAAATGTATGTGTTTGTTTTCTAAGAAATAAATTATCTTGCAATAAGTGTATTTTTTAAATAGAAGAAATATAAACACATTTTTCAAAAAGATACGAGAACTTATTGTTAGATTTAAGGAGGTGCTGAACACTAAAAGTGTTAAGAACCACTGGGCTAAAGCATACGTAATCAGACTGCAAGACTCTATAGTTTGTAATGTGTCAAGCGCCAGGAAGCGCAATTCGAGAACGGAAGAAATCTGGTGGAGAAGGATCGTTCGGTTTCGTACACGATAACACAGTGGACCACATACTCGGTTTTCTGACTCCTGGGGAACAGTTGGTCCCTGATTGGTCATCTGTGTGTGATCGAGCACCGAGCACGGGCAACGATACGCGTTCTCCGCGTATCGTTTCCCCGTGCGCGGGATTCGTGCACGCGCCCGCCCGCCAAACGGCCCGTGAAAATCTTCTAAATCAATTTCTGCGCCGGCATTTATCGAGTCGCGTCCCTCAATCTCGCTGGATTTAGGATGAAAACGAATGTCCCTCGATGGGCAGGATCGATAGGCGCACCCGCGGATATCGGTCTCTCCTACATTTGTCTCGATAGGGGAGGAAACCGTCCACCGAAACTCGATTTCACCTAAACCCACTGACTTCCCCTTTCGTATCCTTTATACTTCTCCCGTGGTTTAACGTCGTTTTCTCTAATTTTGTTGATTGCCTGCCGCGTTATCGCGTGCTTTCCTTACGAGTATTTTACGACTAGCGTTGATGGTATTTCACGGATTAAATCTGATGGCTTCAGAAGTCAAATTTAGGTAATTGAGGTTGGATAGTCAATTAAAGTTTTATTATACACACATATAATACTCATATTATATTTTACATATTTTTATATTTTTTAACGTTACTAGATGATAAAAATATTTGAATAGAAGAATCAATGAGAATACATAAATATGTATAACAAGGCAACTTTAAAAAAAAATCATAATCAAAATAGGTAAACGATCGGTAAGAGGAAAGTCAATTCGGTGATATTTATGAAGCGGCGATTACAACGAATAATAGCGAGACGAATCGGCGAACGTTCCCCTCAAGCGACGTGTCCCCTTTCACTATTATATCCAGCCACCCATGCACGAAGTATTATCATACAAATATAATCCCCTCCCATCTGCGAAATAATATTTGTCCCGATCGTCGTACGACCAATTATCTTAACTTGCTCGATATGTCAAACCCCCTTTTATGCATATATGTATGTATTATATTCACTTATCCTCATACACCGCGTGTAGAATGTTTGAACTTTTATTTAGTTCCACGTTGTTGACGTGCTGAGTTGGGTAGCGACGACGCTTTCGCGAGACAGTTTTTGATGCCACTACAAACGCAGAGATAAAGGGTTCTTTTCTCTACAGCTAATATAGAATATACTAAGTTAATGAATTTCATAAATCTGATATTCATGCGTTCTGGCATTCGCTAATAATTCCAGTGGTTCTTAACTTGGGGCGTGTGCATCCTTGGGAATACGAAAGAAATTTCTAAATCTTGAAAAGTATTATTGTGAATAAAGGACAATAATGCAACTATCCAAATTTGAGATATTGTTTTGCATGTATACGTAAATGTATGTGTTTGTTTTCTAAGAAATAAATTATCTTGCAATAAGTGTATTTTTTAAATAGAAGAAATATAAACACATTTTTCAAAAAGATACGAGAACTTATTGTTAGATTTAAGGAGGTGCTGAACACTAAAAGTGTTAAGAACCACTGGGCTAAAGCATACGTAATCAGACCGTAAGACTCTATAGTTTGTAATGTGTCAAGCGCCAGGAAGCGCAATTCGAGAACGGAAGAAATCTGGTGGAGAAGGATCGTTCGGTTTCGTACACGATAACACAGTGGACCACATACTCGGTTTTCTGACTCCTGGGGAACAGTTGGTCCCTGATTGGTCATCTGTGTGTGATCGAGCACCGAGCACGGGCAACGATACGCGTTCTCCGCGTATCGTTTCCCCGTGCGCGGGATTCGTGCACGCGCCCGCCCGCCAAACGGCCCGTGAAAATCTTCTAAATCAATTTCTGCGCCGGCATTTATCGAGTCGCGTCCCTCAATCTCGCTGGATTTAGGATGAAAACGAATGTCCCTCGATGGGCAGGATCGATAGGCGCACCCGCGGATATCGGTCTCTCCTACATTTGTCTCGATAGGGGAGGAAACCGTCCACCGAAACTCGATTTCACCTAAACCCACTGACTTCCCCTTTCGTATCCTTTATACTTCTCCCGTGGTTTAACGTCGTTTTCTCTAATTTTGTTGATTGCCTGCCGCGTTATCGCGTGCTTTCCTTACGAGTATTTTACGACTAGCGTTGATGGTATTTCACGGATTAAATCTGATGGCTTCAGAAGTCAAATTTAGGTAATTGAGGTTGGATAGTCAATTAAAGTTTTATTATACACACATATAATACTCATATTATATTTTACATATTTTTATATTTTTTAACGTTACTAGATGATAAAAATGTTTGAACAGAAGAATCAATGAGAATACATAAATATGTATAAGAAGGCAACTTTAAAAAAAAAATCATAATCAAAATAAGCTGACTAATAGTCCCATTATCTTTCGCCCGCCCCTTGATCCACATCACAGCAAGCGCCGGCCACCTCCGTCCTGGTAACGTCCAGGGGAGATTTAATTAAGAATTTTTCAAACTAGACATCGGAGCAGGGTTTCGCGCGGCTGGCCTCCGGCGGCCGATATATCTGTGGAATCAACGTCCCTGCCAGAAACGAAACGTCGCGTCGGAACACGGCGCGAGACGAGGCAAGGCAAGGGAGTCTGAAAAGAGGGCCGACAAGAGGGACGAAGGTTCGCGTTTCGGGCCGGTAGCATGGAACAAGCCAGCTCGGGACCAGCTCGGCACCGAGCAAAGCATTCCTTACGTCAGAACGTCGGTAGAGACGATCTCCCCCGTAAAGAGAGAATCGAGGAGATAGAGAGAAAGGATGGAAAGGTCAGCGGGATACTTCGACGAGGGGCTACTGGTTTCTTCTTCTCCTTCGTCAAAAGTCACTCCGGCTCCCGTACGATCGTAACGCGTCTCAGCGTGAGTTTTGTGCCTCTATCCGCGACGTCCGTACGAATTTCAGCGACGTCTCGTCGTATGGAAATCTCCTGTCTGAAAGAGAGGATCTGAAACCGGTACCAGTTATTACGTATTCTGATCTGCAAATGATTTTTATACAACTTAATCATTTGTAGTGGACATTTTTTAAATGTTTGATCATTATTGGAAGATAGTGATATGTAAGAATAGCAAAGTGAATGTCTTAATTCTTACTCACGTCACAATTGCTACTCTAGAAATGCTAGAAATTGATTCTTAAAGCGTTGATTACGTAACTCTTCAAAGATCTCTGAATATCTCATCGCGACCCCGTAATTATTCATAATAATATTTGTTGCCTTACAAATAAATTATGACGCTCGGGAGTATAATCTAATAATGAGGAACCTACTGTCCAAACGTTCTAAGTATTTAATTGATTTTTCAAAGTTTTGCAAATATATAATACAAACAAACGCTTTCTCCTTATACAATAGTAAGATAAATAAAATACCAGAAGCTCATATCACAATGCTTAAATGATGAAAAATTCCATTCTGTAGATTTCTACCATAAATGTCTTATTACGCATAAATTCCACAGCCCAGCAATTATTTTCCGTCGATGCGAGCATAAAAGATACTGAGCCGACAGAGGCTATCTCTCGTAACTACGGCCGCGTCTGTAGAATATGACAACAAGATCGGTCAGGCCCGGTGACAGGGGTGCGTTCGAGGCTGTTCGTGTGTGCCGCGCGTGGAGGGGCGAAATACGGGCAGTCAGTGCGAAAAAGAGAAAGGGAGATAGACGACGTGAACAGACGGACCACCCCGTTTGCCGGCGATCATGTCCCGATCACGTAAACTAGCCGCCCCCTCATCCATCATGCCTTCGTCGTACATTGTCATGTGTGACCAGAGAACGATCTCCTTTTTCTTCCTACATCTTCCTCTTCTCGCTGCTGCACTGTCAGTCCAGCGCGCCGATTTCTTCTCTCTTCCATCGCGTGTTCCTCATCTTGTTCGGCGAACGGCGTGGTATCGCGGACCGGGTCCTCGCCGCAAATTGGCAGGGAAAAACAAACGGATAGACCGCGCCGACGTAAACGTACCGATCAGGGGTGGTCAAGGTCTCAATATTCATAATTAGAGTCAGTGATCTCTCGTGATTTCTCTCTCTCTCTCTCTCTCTCTCTTTCTCGATGGATCTATGTGGACAAGTTATACTGCATAATATACAGTGTGGAGCACGAAGCGTGATCAGCTTCGATTATTCTGCTGTTAACGATTCGATCTGAAGTTCTTTTAGCTAAAATAAAGTGATTCAAAGAGAGCTGAAAAGATGGTTGTACCAAACTCTTTGTCAATCCTTTTTTCCAGACTTATCAAGGTTACCGTCAGATTTTTATAGATAAATCTACAATTTTTTACAGCTCAAGAAAATAGTAGAATTAATATAATATATAAAAATACTTATAAATAGAGTTAGTAAAATTCCTTCCATTAATAAAATAAATACTTGACGATCTGAGTTGATGAATACACAAAAAATACTAAAACCCTGCAAAACGCGATAAAAGTTTGATAACCGTAATATGAAATTCAAATATGGTTGGAGTAAACGTAGACCTGAATTTTTTACTGAAAATGAGCAGAAATACAGCCATGCATGAGTAGAAATAACGGCATCGAGTTTTTACTAATAATAGTAATACGAACATTAGAGGTGTACTTGAAGCCTTCAGTTTAAAAGAAAAATTTATTGTGAATAATTTTGTTTCATCTGAATGTATAATATCAAAGTGTTTAAAATGTTTGGAGGAAGACTTCTAAAATCTCCACTAGGAAGGCGCCATTATTAGTAAACTACATTAAAACGGAAACGTTGATGGTCTCGGCCGTAATCTCGACTGCAATCTGCACTTCTTTTCTTTTTAAATTGAATACTTCGATACATCTCGATACATCGTTAACGATTTCATATGTTCAGATCACACACTGATTCCGTACGAGAATAGACAATTCAATGTTTAAACCCGAGGTTTTGTCTTACACTTCGACATACATCAAATATACCTCGTGTGAAAGTATTTTTCATTATTAATTTTGACTTATACATTGTTTTCTATATTCAGTTCATAGCGAAATTATATTTAACTGAGTAGAAAATGAGACATCTGCCTCATTCATTCTATTTATTTTGATGTTACATTTATACATACATATGTATAGTTCTATGTAATGAACCAAAATTGTTAGAGTTTGATAACATACTTCGATCAAGACAAATGATTGACTGCTGCCTTCGTAATTGAACCACATAACGTGCGGTCTGATTTCAATCCTTAGATTGTATGGTCTGGTCACCCCGGAGGCTGGACAGTACATAGCTAATTGCTGATTGATCGTTTTGTGAATAACGCAATTAATCGAACGAAAACCCTGCTAATTGTACAAGAATATTAAAATATATTTGAAAAAAAAATTTTTTTCTGTGTAAGCTTACTCGAAAATTATCAAAGAAAACCTTCTCTTGTTCTTATCAATTAATTAATAGAAAATCAAACAGGAGCATAAGTGATGCAACTGGTGCATAATCGTATGATAGTTGTATTAACTGTGAAAAAAGAAAAATAAGCAAAACAGAGAAATATCGAAGTTTGAAGTGTCGATGGAGCGCTCAATCGCACAAAGAGTGAGAGACGAATGGCAGGAAACGAATAAAGGAGGTCCGTGAAGTGCGGCACGTGCGAGGGCTGTGAGCCGCAAAAGAGGCGGCTTACATTATTATAACCGTGGGCAGGTGGGCGAGGCACTCTATTGGCAGCGCTAACGAGGGATCGGTAATTATTACCCACGACTTAACTCCTAGCTGCTCGTGCAAAGACCTTTATTGTAATCGCTCACCCTTCGGCTCTTTCCTTCTTCTTCTGGCTCTCGCTGACCTCCCTTCGCTTCCTCTCTGTTTAGCCCGAATCTAGTTTGCGGGAATCCTATAACGCCGCCGCTCAACAGCCACCGAATTAATACGCATTACGATTTCGAATTCCGACGCGTATTTTGACCGCTTCTTTTCGGAATTTCCGCTTGCGAAATTAGGATACGGGATTATGCGCTATTGTCCAAAGTAATTGGATGACAACAAGTGGATTTGCAGTTTTCAGTTTTACGGTAAAAATCGTTTGATACATTCTAACGATTTTTAACACATTTTGCAGGATTTCACCATTTTTCGGGTATTCACTAAAATCCGCTCGTACAATAATTTAATATTATATTACTGTAATTGTTAGACTGCGGATTTTCATGCACTATAAAACATTCAT
>NW_017141919.1:291668-310913 GCF_001652005.2 Ceratina calcarata
ATGCATAAAATCCGCTGTCTAGTAATGAAAAATAGGATAAGAGTTCACGACTGACTTATTTAGATTAGACAAGAACCATGTAGTCAATAAATTAAAGTTGATGCAATATGATTGATAAAAAATTTCTGAAAAGTTCAGAAATACATAAGAGCAGTAAGAAGACATTCATTTGAGGTAATTAATTTGTATTTTGTTCGCGTGCTCGAAATTCTTCGCACGCCAGGGCTATGGGGTCGAGCGTAGCAGTACCTACCTATATCAGATGATTTTCACGTTTTGATGGAGTTGTTGACCCTTGTAAAGGTACCTGCGTGCCGCCACGATTACACACTTTCAACGCGTTAGTGTGAATATGCGTCTACCTGTCCGGTCAAGGTGGACGATCCATCATCGTGTCAACGGAGCGTTACACCGTACCCCGACCAAGAATTTCTAACATTCCCCTCCGTATATCCCACCGCGCTTTTTTCAACCAGGTCGGATAAAGAGCGGTCGAACGAGAGATAAGACCAGATTTTACGAAAATGCAAAAGCAATAAGTATAATAAATGAAAAGATGTGAAATTATTTAGGGAAGTATTCTCGAATTTGTCGACTACATCGAAAAACTACTGTCTTTTTTTCAGTTTTGCCGGAGAGTATTTTTCTGTTCTCTGAGCGCAAGTATCCTCCGGCATCCTCTCGAACCCAAATGGATAACAGATAATCGCTTGTTTGCTACCTTCCTCGAGGACCGATCCTTCTGTTCGCAGCGAGCAGCCAAGTATCCGTCGAATTAACGTAAATGCTTTTTAAATAATAAACCCCTCGTTAAGTGTAATGAATCCGTGGAGAATGAGAAGCAGCAGGGATGGAGACGACTGCCAGAGGTATGCCCAGTGGTCTATTGTCGGTGTTCGAACCGGCGAGTAAACGGTGGCACAGGGACTAGAACGGGGCGGGGAAAAATAGGCCGAGACATCCCGGCGACACTCGCTGCCCGATGCTTAGCCTCGTTATTAGCCGGGACTTGGATATTTGGATACCCATAATCCCTTTTCTACGATTCCACCGAGAGAGAGTCTAATCTACCTGACTGAAGGGTGACAAATAATATCAAGTTGCCCTGCCGCGACGTCCTGTTACTTTGGACTCGCTATCTGATTTTAAAGGACGCCTCGCGGAAGATGATCCCAAGGTTGACAAAAGACGTCCGAGACCTCGGATCGGTGACCGGAATTTTTCCAATGAAATCGCCACCAACGTTTTCACAGGAGACGGTAAGTAAAGCCGGGATCATTCTCTCACTCTTTCTCTCTTTAAGTTTAAATATGCTAGAATAGAATAGATATCTTCACGAAGATGGAATTTGCTGTCTGTTTCCTTGCGAAGAATTTTGTATCATATTGGGAAATATTACTAATACAACGTAAATATGACTGTTTAAAGTGGTTGTTACCCTATAATATTAAACAACGTAATTACTCCAATGTGACTGACGACATCTTGAAAATAACATGGTCAATCGTTTTGCGCACATATTCTTTGACAACAAGATTAAAATCTCAAACAATTTTCAATACATTTGATTTGGATACATCACCTACCTTAAAATCACGTGCGAGAGAAGAGAGGCAGAGGCTGAAAGTTGAGATGAAAGACAATCACTCGTTTCAATTCGCCGTTACTCGCAATCGCAATCAGTCGAACGTCTGCTCGACTATGCATGCGAAATACGTAGCTGTGTTCAGGTACATCGCGAAGAAGAAAGAACACCCAACAAGACCAATCGAGAGAACGAAAACGAAGAGGAGGAAGCGTACAACCGGGAGAAATCCATCGCGATGATCCTTCTCGAGTCGGTTCGATGAAGAGAACGACGGAGAAACGACGCAGAGGAATTGCGATGGTAACAGAGAAAGAGAGAGCCAGTTGAACGAGTTCTAAAGCAGTGGCGGCTTTTAAAAGATGCTGGACGCTTTGATGTTCGCCGCGCGTCGTCCCAAGCGCTACCACCTCTTCGTCGAGTAGCGAAACGTCGCCGAAAGATCGTGAGAGGGTGGATTTCGTCGACTGGCACCCCTTGCGCTTCGTGGGAATGCGTGCATCCCCTCGTTCGGCCACCCTTCGACGTTCTTTTCACCGCTGCGACCTGCGTTCATTTGCAAATCACGCAAGAATCATACATGTATGTACTCCAATGTTTGCGCTTGCCAGAAGCATGATCCGAGTTTTTCTTTAATGAGTCATTATCTAAAGATCTGAGAAAGGAGTCAGGTACATCAATATTCTCGTTAAGATTTTAAAAGTATTCAAAGAATAGAATTGATCTTTATTTTATACTAACAGATTTCGTCATAGCTTCGCCCACGCTAATTATAGTGTATAGAATATTTAATGAACAGAACGCAAATCGATAAGTTATGCAACTTAAAAAATTTTGATGATTTCGTACTATAACATTTTACACCTTTTTACCTCCTCAATGAATGATGGAGAAAGAAATCCTAAAATTGATTTGGAGGTATTTGTATGAGTAACCTTTATGAAAGTGAACCTACGATGTATAATTCATCAAACTTGAAAAATATTGAGAAATACCCAAAGACTTGTTTCAACTCAGTGAATTTGGAAAAATCCGCAATTTGATTTTTAAGGAGTTGATCACTTAATATTTTGGAGCAATAATTTCTTGAGTACCTCGCATTAAAAAAATATTGGTTAAAAGATGAAAACCCATTTTCACTATTTCTAAACGCAATAATTACTCATAAAAATGTTATTTGTTTTAAAAATAAATATGCCTTATGACATTATACAAATATAAAAGCTACTGTTCAAACGTTGAAAATACTTCAGTCGTTTTTGAGATTCTTGCTACATACAAACAAACGGTTTGTCTGTATGTAATATCAAGATTATCTTTCTGTTACGAAGAATCACATTGCTTAAAGAGTCAATTTTTTTTTTTAATGAACCTCCGTACCTCGTACGGATAACTGTATCGGTGATCATCATCGATACAGCTGGACGATATTTCCGCGTGATGCGAGTTCCGCTAAGCGGTATCGCGACGGTTGATCAATCGCGAGGACATCAATACTCATTAACGTTCGTCGCATCTGAGTTCGGATCGTCCCGGTCAAAGATTTCAGTGACTTGGCCGGTAACCATAACGGATGACCGTATAGTGAACGTGCAGCTCTACCGGGAACGATGACGGTGCTGAGACCACAGTTGCAATGCCACAAACGACTACCAACCGATTGAAAAATGTTTATTTTGACGAATGAGGAAAATGTTTTAAGGTTTCTTGCCAGATCAGCTGTCGTTCGATAAAATTTTTCATCGATATTAAAATACATAGTAATTTTAGAAATACGTATTGACATTTTACTGACATTTGTAAATATCTATAGAAAACAGCAATAAATTCAGAGGCGAACAAAAGTTATGGCCGTACGCATGGTTTGTCACAAGCTAGGAAACCTGGGCGTGTGCTCTCGAGGACTTTTTTGAAAATGAAGTGCTCATCGATACTCCGCTTCTGACAAATGTGCTTATTGTGCGCGGACAGCGTGCGTCCGTGCTCACAATTACACAGTTGCCTGGTAGTTCAGCGGCTCGGGACACTTTTCAGGAGCAGAGATCGTTGAATGCCGGTGGATCCTTTATAGCTCGCTTCCCCGGAGAATTGGTGGCTACCTCCGATTCGTCACCGGCGAAAACTTTTTTTATGAATGACCGTCCGATGAATGTATCCTCGAATAAGACGTATCCATGAACGGGTACACCTGTAGTCACTGGCTATATACCCGAAAATAATTCCGACCATAATAATAAGTCGGAACGAACACAAGGACGACGGCCCATTGACTCCGTTTTTCGTCCAGTTGAGTAGAGATGAGACGAATTGTGCAGCCACGATGAATCGACCGTGTACCTCTCCTTCTTCGTCGAGTCTACAGGATCCATGAATGAACATGTCATTGCGCCCGCCGTGCCACACCGTTTCGTAGTAACGTTCGAAACGATCTTACGGTTGTCCATAAATTATCTCCTCCACTCCAGTTCACTATTTCCCGGCCCGTTCCTTTCCGTTCGATTGTTTACTCACCTGTGCAGCTGAGGATGATCGGTGGTTGCAACTTTTCGCTGGCCAGCTCTTTGGTAGCTGCAGTTTCATTGATTGTGAAGAGTGTTTACAGAATGATTCTTGGAACTGATGGAGGATTTAGAAGTAGAAGTGAATGTTATATGTTCATTGAGAATTTGTATTCTGTAATACCAAAAACTGGTGAGGGCAGCACTTGCTAGGCCATACGTCACCCCTATCAGAATGAATATTCAATATTCAATATTCATATAAATGTTACATACTTCACGTACTCGTAAGGAAATAAAAGATTATACATATTTGTATATAAACATACAATTATTTATAACAAGAAACATATGTACAATTGCTTGGCTTCATACTAAGGCCTAGCACAGTATGATACTCCTATACATTCTTAGATCGCACAATGCATTGTCATTAGCACCGGGGAGATACAATTAAAGAGTGTCAGCGCCCGTGCAATTGTTGGAACTTTTTAAAAAAGTATTTAGGCTGAGTATTGATTAGGTTAGACCCTATGATTGTTGCCCCGAAATCCGGAACGCACTGTGGATCGCTACAAAACATCGTTTACAAACAGTATGAAGATAAAAGGAAAGGAAAGGATGTTTAATTTTCCGCGTTCAAAACAAGCCATAGCTCAATATCGATAACTACCCAATTGTGCGGCCTCTGGAGGTTCGTTTCTGATGTAATCAGGGAATACGCAAGGGGTGCTACTAATTGTAATCGTATAACGCAGTCAGGCCCGTCGAGGGGTGACGAGCATCGCAAAGAATTGATTCTGGTTACGTTAATACAATCAGAAATTCAGGACCGACTCGTCCCCTGGCCTTATGAAATATGTACCGCAGCAGACAACTAACTGTGTTCCCATCGTACACATTTACCATTCATTCGAGGCTCGATGGTTTATCGATTCCTGCGAGAATATTTAGTTTTGTCATTATAGACTTACCAATGGATTAATACTTTTGTTATTGAGGAGACTATCCTCTTTATCAAAATTTATTTCTTCCATTAGCCTATCGAAAATCAATACAATATAAAATTATATTTGAATTTTCATTCCTAAAGAAGGGACATTAAAATTCAGAATTACGTGTCGAAAATTGATTCTAGCGGCGGTAGCTAAACATCAAAGCCAAGAGTCGGAAGGAGTAAGGCAATCGCGTAAGTGTCAGCAGAGGAGCGTGCGTGAAGGTAAAAGTGGACAAGATAGCGCGCGGTTGAAAAGGCGCGCATCCATCGGATCGGCGCGGCGCGGCGTGCCCTTTCAGCGGCGCGTCCACAACGAGCGCGGGGGCTATCGGAGAACGCGCGTAATCAATCAGTTTCATGGGAGCACGGAGGCCCGGCGCGTTAATGCCTGGCAGGAAACTATGAATGCGAGCGCGCTTACTGCCACGAGGATTCGGCCGAGTGCAAAACGCGCGCAAGATGAATACGGCCAGCCACGATTCCCTATAGTTATGCATACATACATACATGTATACATGTATACACTTGCTGTGTTCGCTCCAGCTACCGCTCGTTGCGTATGGGCTTATTGGATGCTATACGCGCATTCAGATACACAGGGTGTCTCACCCAATTTTAATATCCTGATTTTCTGGCTATTATTGCTCATAACGAAAAATGTCTCAGAGGATGGTATCGACTGGAGCATATTCTGATGTTATTAGATTTTTTATGAGTGGAGGCGTAAAGTTGGGGGAACTTTGTTTCTCAAATGGAACGAGGTATCTTCTAATGCCTTAATCAATGCAGCTGGACATTCTTTATAAAAAAAATATTAGCTATGTATATTGAAAAGTTTAACCTTAATATTTTCTTTATCGATAAGATTCAAGCTCGTTCTAAAAAATTTTTCGTTATGAACAGCAAAACAGAAAATCAAAGCAATCACATGCCTGACGTAGAAAAAAAAGTAAAAATCTCTTACACATAAAAAAAAACAGAGAAAATCGATTGAAAAAAGAGAAAGAAAAGCAAAGATTAAATAATACTAAGTTCGAACATGAAAAATCAACAAGACCAAAAAAGATCACAAACGCATGTTAAGACAAATAGAAAAACAATGACCAGTCGACTATAATACGTGCTGGAAAACTTGAATCAAGTCTCGGGTCCAAGACATAGCTCCGAGGGAAACAACCTGATTTGACATTCTCAAATGTTTTACACGTTGTCTTACAATTATTCTAAATTTATCTTATATCTTCCTTTCTTTGTTTTTGATGATTGTCTTCTCCTTTTTAATTTTTTCTGTTTTCGTATATATGATAACTTTATTGTTTTCTATAAAAGCACATACATGGCAATATTTCGCTTTGTCCACTGTATTTCGAAACTACAGTCACAGCGAATGCAATTCGTATGTTTTTCATAACATGTTTTTGGACGAACACCCCGTACATGTTTGTACATACATGTACACGTATACATTATAGATAGATACATAGACGGCGTGTTACGCCATGCCACTGACGAACGCATTGTGCCAGCGTAGCGAGTAAACGAGTCACGCTGCGTCACGTTCTGGCCCACCACTGCAGCCCGCAGCAGCCCTTCTCCTTTTGTACGAACACCCCGGGCCGCTTTTCAGTCTGGCCTGAATTACGTTACGCCGCTTTACCAACCGCCAGTTTATATTCGAGGTTCTAGCCGGACCTCGGCCAGATACACGTGAATAGCGTTTTAATCGAATCGGGGCTCGTAAACCGCCTAACGATTCTTACTCTTTTACCGCATCTCGATATTATCATGGGGGAAGACGATTCCCTCCTTTACTCCAGTCTTTAAGTAGAAATAAGTATTAAGATGAATGAATGATTCTTCTTGTCTTGAAGCTACCCTCACTGATTTGATAAGAGTAACACATTGGCAGTTGAGTATCGAATGTTGTTTTGTATAAGTATAATATTGAATCATTTCTTCCTAGCGCTTATAAATTTCGCGAAAATTATTGAGTATGAAATTGCTTTTTTGTTAACCCTTCTTAATAGTTTTTTCCAATTTTCCCAAAACATTAACTTCTGACTTGTATCACTTTATAAATACGTGTGCGATATCTTAATATAATACGAGAATGTATGCATAGCTGTATGGGACAATACAATATACATGTTTGTATGTTTTTAATCTCCAGGTACTCGTGGCGCATAATCGATGTAAGGGGAAAGGCGAATCAAATTCTCCGACGAGTCGAAAACTCTCGAAATGTTCGCACATGCCTGTTCATAACTTAATGGAGTTGACAAGTCGTCGACGAGGATGATGGATTGCGTCGGATCGAGAAGGGGGTTCCACACGCAACCCCAGCGCAACGCGGGGCTGAAAAACGGATTCGCCACGGGCAGCTGCGACGAGATGCCGCGACTTCTCTCGCCTTCTTCACAGCTCATTTTCCATCTTATTTTCAGGGGAAATCGACTCTCCCCCGTTCGCGTAATCGGTTTTTCTGTTGTGTCACTCGAACTCGACGGCCCTTTGTGACGCCCGTGTAAAACACGAGGTCCGACCCCTTATGCAGCGTCGAGAGACAAACGCCACTTCATTATCCCGTCGAAATTTTCATTCATATTCGTTTTACGTCGTCACGGTTCCTTAGTGATGCCCGATAACCATGAATATATGTAATTTATGCGTAAAACTTGCTAGGGTTGGTTTTTGGTTGCGTCAAGCATTGATACTTGAGTAATTTATAAATTGTGCAACACTAGACATACTATAGTTAGTAATGTCTTTATTTCATCCTTCACAATAAATAAATTGTGGACTTATTTTTTGTGCTTTTAAATTGTGCTTACTCTGAACTGAAATATCTATTATAATAAATGAACTACTCGTAAATATGTAGATCTACGTGTCTTTCAACTTTTTAAACCAAGTAACACTTTCTCTCAGAAACCAAATGAAATTATATCAAGTATTGCTACTGCCAAACAGTTTACTTTGTAATTTGTAATTAATATGAAACGTAGGATGTGTTTTAAGATTTTGGCATGGGAAAATCGTTCATATAAAAATATAATTAACTGTCTGTAGATTCATTTCTCCTGATAACTTACCAAGGGAAATGAAAAAGTATTCTGCTGTTGATAATACAGAATGTACTCCACAATTAATTTCAATAAATGTTTA
Organism: Ceratina calcarata; assembly: GCF_001652005.2. Taxonomy (NCBI): domain Eukaryota; kingdom Metazoa; phylum Arthropoda; class Insecta; order Hymenoptera; family Apidae; genus Ceratina; species Ceratina calcarata. Next base: position 299,914 of record NW_017141919.1, read on the forward strand.
ATATGTATATAATAAACAGTTTATATCATCTGTTATAATGCTATTGCGGACAGGCTGTAAAATTATCTCATAATGGCTTTTTTCTTTGATCACCGACTGCAGATACACAGTTCTCTCACAGACTATGTTTGTCTGTGTTCCAACTTTATCGATCTGACAAAGAAAGGCTCGCAACTCTTCTTGTCGCATAATATTTGATCACGAAATGTCAGGTACCATGATTTGCAGAAATTCCGAACCAGTAAGCGCGAAAATAATCGATTATTCTATTCGATAACTAAGAGAAAAAACAGGTCAATTTTTCTTTACGAACAATAATGCGTATCTTATTGTTAATCTAAATTAATATAAAAAAGAGATTAAGAAATCCTGCATTTGTATCAAAAGGTATTTGATTTATAAAATATAAATATTTCGTAACATTTCACTCTATTCGATTCATGTAGAACCTTAATCGGAATCACATCATTCAATCTTATTCGGAATGCATTTCATCAAATTCCTACGACGATTCTTATAATCACCAAGTGGTTCAAGAAAGATCGACAATCGTGTGACACGATTACATTTTTACACAAGTGTTTTACACGATCATCGATGAACGCTTCACGAAACCGATGAAACAAATAGTAACTAACGTATGTCTTTGAGCAGTGTTACGTAACATAGGTACCTGTAAGGTGAAACCGATTAAAAGGTGACATTAATCGGGTTAGCTCGTGCGGCGCGTGCCTAATCGACCAATTGCGGACTTTCGATTCATTGCGAAAGTCCTTCGAGGACTATCGTCCGTATAATTGTGCCTCCTTGAACGTCCTGAGACGTTAGGGGAATGTATTCGTGATAAGGTTCGATCCCAAGGCCGTGAATGCAGTCTTATGTACCGATGTTCGCGCAACCGGTTTTCTGGGATTCTGCTGATACTCCAGCAGGCTCTAGTTCAAGGGAATAGAATTCCAAGTAATACTCAAACACGCTTAAATTAATAAAGTAATGAGGTTTTATAAAATTTGTATCATATATTGTACAGTACATTAATATTTATTTCGTAATACATTTTCTATTTCAGTGCATTGTTTCTTCATAATGTCTAAATTTCTTAAGCGTTATATTTAAAGCCATAAAGTCCTGGTGCATAATCTGCAAGATTTAATAAATACCTAAATTGCACGTATCTGGTCATACTCTATCAAAATATTACAACGTTCAATGTGGCATGTTAATTCTATTTCAGTTCCGCGGCAAAGGGTTTCACTTTCACGAAATTGGGAGAACGTAACGTGTCGATTACTAGAGATAACAAAAATATTCTGATAACAGAATTTCTTTTTCTATGGAAGAATGTATAGCTTAGCTCACAGCCTAAAGGTCGAAACATGTTAGTGAATACCTGCGATGGTGCGTCGAGACACGGTATTCGTGACTAATGCGACCTTCACCCTTGCCTCGTTTCACCGGCTGGTCATTTCTCTTCCACCGGCCAGCTAAACTCCACGAGCTAGCAGCCGGTCTGGTTGCCAGCGATTAGGTGAGTGAACTTTGCGACGCTATAGACAAAACTTCATGGTAAAAGGTAATTCGCGGTTATTCCTTGAAATTCAACATGAAATGTGAAAGATCTCGCTTCACCCGGAGAAGATTTCTAATGCCGTAGCCAGGTTTCTAACTTTGTAAACATTCCTCGCTGAGTCGGACTTTTCTCCTGATTCGCGTACATATGCTAATTTGGTAATGCAACTTTTCTTATTTTTATACAGGGAAGAAATAGTCAAATCAAATATTTGATTTACGCAAGACAGCCTTCATCTAATTTTTAGTACAAGTGCATTTTCTTGTTGAATAGTTTTTCTAATTACTTAAGCTCCTAATTCAATAATTGAGGGAATTTTTAAATTTTTAGGACATGGAAGCATAAATGCTAATTCTAATTTGAGGAATCCCTTACATGAGAAACGTTTTCTTTATTAAAAGGTACTTCCAATAATATTCGTTCAGTGACTCAAAAAAGTCATACTTCTTAAAATGGAATAATTTTTTAATATTGAATCAAAACAACATAATTTATTGTGGGATATTATAAGGCGTCGTTTACTATGTAATTAGCAAAAATATTATATACATGTACGAAGTTTCATCAAAATTAATGTCGTTCTGAGTTACAAACGATTAGTAATTTAAAAATCGCAATTCTCATGACTTTTGGTCTAAAACTGAGATAAATTAAAGAATTTTTACATGTTTCGATGTGTCTAATATTCTTATGCTTCCACCGATTTTCATGTAATAATCTTTTGACCTGAATCTCGCAAGTTTTCAATCTTCACATAATAAATGCAGGCAAATGAAATCATGTACATTCGCAATCAGAGAAGAAAAGCATTCATTCTGAATCCTTAACTTTCAATTTAATGCCGAGACGGAGCACCATTGTGCAAATAAAAATCTTTTTACAAGGACTGTACAATTTTATACGTTTACCCATTTCATTTTAAACAGTTTATAAATATTTTCTTAAAGCCTTTACTTATGTATTGCAATCACTAATTAATGCACTCATCTGCATAACTGTCAGCATTCAGATGACGAAAGGGTGCAAGAAGAAATACAGATGCAACTTGAAACATTGATGCAATTTCATTTAATGCTTAATTAAACAGTTTTTTACATCAAATATTATAATTCGTTCATAATTTTATATTCATGATGAATAAGAATCGAATACAGAGCAATGGAACGTCTTCCAACTCGATAAACCACAGTACGTTACAATACTCCTTCGACGTAAGAACGAAGGACATGATTGAGACGAAAAAAGGATAAAGAAAAGGAACCGGAAAACTACGTAACGAGTGTTACTTAACCCCGATTAAACGCGTTCTTTTGCATCGAACCACGGCACAGACTCGATTCGCACGGTATATACCCACGCCTGTGCCATAGTCATTTCTTTTCCGGCCGGTCGCGGTATCGGAACTTTCACGCTCGAAATGCTGACGATTACGAAATCCGATGATATTTTACACAACCAAACTGTGCCGGCTTTTTTCGCTCGCTTTATTACGAGACAATCATCGTGGAAGCCACGGCCAACTACCGGAAGATTCGCACCGGAGACACGAGGCTATGTCGGATGAGCACGTTTAATATTCATCAAGGTCGCGATAGTCTTCTTGGAACATGAGATAAGTACGTGTGCCTACGCGTGACTAGATTGATCAATCTTGTCGAACATTGCGGTTTTTTTATGTAACAATATTTCTCGGTACTATCAGTATTTTTAATTATGTAACACAGGAACTACTATTGCAAAATTATAGTTTATCTATTAGACTGAATTGGCGATAAACTGGTCGTTAAAATAATTTTTCATTCATTAATTAGATTTATATATTTAATACAAATTGAGATTTGAGAACGTTAAATATCTTACATAAGTGTGCGGATTGTTAGTGAAAGGAATTGGTGACGAGAATCTTCTCAAAACAGCACGTAAAGCTTTAGTCGACTCTTTCTGACCTAGTGTGAAAGCATTCTCACGTAATCGTATTTGATAAATAATTGGAATTTTAATTTCTTCGATTTGTCAAACACTAAAAGACGACCATCACTTCTTATGCACATGAATCTTCCCCAGCGACAAAGTATGAATTATAATTAACACTAGAATTACCGAAAGAAGTAAAACTGTTGTGTTGAAGCTTCACATAATCAAAAGCAGTTATATTGACCAAATCAATCAGAAATGCTGATCAATCCTCAAATATTAACTTAACACACTTGCACGTTGGCAATTACTGCAATTATCGTCGGCTAACAGCTTCGACAAACAACAAAAGTGGGAGTAATACCCTCTCTAAAGAAAATCTCTAAAACAAGTAGCGAGTTAACAGAGAAGCGGACGACTGAAGTATTATAACAATCGAAAAGATGATACCGTTTAGAAGGAATGAACGTGGGAACGGATACAGGAGTTGGAAGGTGCCGCGAATCAGACTTCATTGTTGTCGAAGAAAGCCACAGGAAGAGGAGCGATCGTTAAAACGGAAGCTCCCGCGTAATAAAGCGAATCAGATCAACCGATTACGAAATATGTACTGTACATTTACAATTTCTTACGACAGAGTCGATGAAGTTTCAAAAGTGAACCGATTACCACACTTACACCTTGTTTTATCGTGTGCATATTTACCTCGTTTTTGTGTCACCTCGATCGCACCGTGACACTCCTTTAACATCGATGCTCTGCAGTTTGCGTTCGAACGTTTTCCTTTATTTATACATATTTCATGTTTCTCGCTCAATCGATGTACACAAGTTCATGAAAATTTTAATAATTAATATATTTTAATAATAAATAAATATAATACAATTACTGGGATTCACGAGTAATTTAATACTTCGTGTGAACATTGCTGAACGTTTTATGTAAAATACATGAGTTGGATTCGAGCACGCACAGACTTTATTTGGTTACGTGATGTACTCTTAGTGTTCCCTACAATATCAACGGAAGAAGAACCTGTTCTTTCTGGGTGATACAAAATTATAACAACAGTATGAAAAGGAAAATCATTTTTTTTTAACTGTGATTTCTTTACTGATTATGAATATATTTTATTAAAGTACGTAGATACATTTCAATAAGATATTGATCTGAAATTATTATTATACATGACTGAATCCTACATCTTTGATTTTAAAATGCGTCATGTGTTTCTTTGTTATAAAAGAAAATACGAGAACTGTTCGTTTAATCAAACAATAAGAATGGCACAGACAATTACACTTATTTTTATATTTGACAAAGATGTATATTGAATTGAATCTTATCGCATTTACAATTACATCCATCATACCGTGGAACACCTGAATCCACGATATTTATATTCGCATATATGTTTATATTTTCCTCATCTCTGGATTTATCCATCTCGTTCTTCCTTCCCTCTTGAACAGACGCCACAGTGATCCGGAACCGCGCTTCTTTTTCCCCGGCTCAACCATAAATCGGCCACGATCTTCGATTCTTCGCCACCGAAACCCGTTTATCCCTCCTGCGGTGGTTGCACCAGCTTGCATCAGGAACACAGAATAGGTGTGTCCGCGTCAGCTAAGGACTCGCACAATCTATAACCAAGGATCGGTCCTGTCGTAAATGAAACAAAAAAATACTCCTTATCTCTCGTTTACCACCCACTGCGAGGTTTTAGAGTCGTCCTTCCAGTCCACTGCCCGTTCACTAAACCCCTCCGATGCAGGAAGTACTGTATCCGTGAACGTTCGATTATATTATTAGCGCCTTTTACGCGTTTATCATGTACGCGGAAGTAAAAAAAACACAGTAGTTTGCTTTAAACAGGATAGAGAAAAATAAGAATAGTCATATGAAATTAGTTGCTTCTTATGTATAGCTTAGGTAATAGTTCCTATTGATTGATGCTGTATTTTGTATAAACGTATCTATTAAATCCATTAAAAGCATGAAACATCAAATTGACAATTTTTCGTGGAAATACAGCTTCATTCTGTAGCAATAAAATCTAAATAAATAAACACAATAGATATCATCTGTTACATGGTTATGGAACAGATCTGGGAAAATTCTATAAAGTAAGAAATTGATGAATATAAGTCTCTCCCTCCTGGTATATCTCCTCAGCTTCTGTAGACGCGCACACACGCGCACGAGAAAGAGCGCGCGCATTCACCAGCGATCGGCCGCGAGTAGATACGAACGAAATAGCGGCGGCAGTCGCGGAGACTCGGTGCTCACGGTGAGATCGTGGCCCGTCGCGATCGTTGAACGTGCGGTGTGGCGTCGATCGTGATCGATCGATCGACCCTCGGGCCGGCGGTGAATCCCCACCCGAGCGTGGAGAACGCGTGAATAACACGGCACACGTGCGAGTCGCGGTCAGAAAGAGAGGCTCCGGCGATCTCTTCGAGTCTCTTATCGATCGATTGTCTCCAGCTAATCGATGGGCTCCGCGAAATAAGAGGAAGGAAAAGAATTAAGACGCGGATCTCGGCGACATGTGCCTGTGACGGATTGGATGTAGGCTTCGGAGGAAGTAACAGGAAATTGGCCGAGTGGAGACTGTGTGACATTGAATGGACAGGTTGGAGATCGTTCATGTGGTACACGGTCGCGGCGAAGCCAAGCGGATGTTTGTCGCCCGATGCGAGACGAAGCTAGCTCAAAGCGCGAGCCGGGTGTATTCGAGCAGGAACAGGAATAGTGGTGATTTTACTGAAAATTACCGACTCTCTGAGATGCCTGCGCGTTTTATCAGTGGGTCCGCATTGTAAAAACGAGAACTGGGGATGGAGAATCCTTGAATCGTTCAGGTGAGAATTTTAATGATCTCTATTCTTAAGCCGGTCCAAGTGTCTCGTTGTCTCATCGGCTTGACGTCAGTATTTTGGCGGCAGTCGGCTGCGAAACAATCGATTCGAGACAATACAGATAGATCTGATTTTGATTGTAACGCTTCGTGCATATCGAACCGGCATAATTGTGATACTTTTGCGTAACAATTGCACAAGTTATGGTGCCTTTCTTTTGAGGATAGTTTAATTATTTCTTGCTTCACAAGAGATTGTTACCGTAATGTAAGCAATTTGATTGTCCGATAACCGATCTAATTTGCGCCGTTGTAGATGAGAACTCGAGAGTACTTTTTCTCATTCTCTATAGGATGTAGGATAATAGATGCTGCAAAGTAATCAGTTCGAAGAATATGGAGAAATTAATCTATAAAATAATAGGAATCGTCTTAGATATGCATCTCCATTGCTTTGTGATCAAATGAGAAAGTATGTCAAACTTTGAAGTCGATTGTGAGACGTTATTCTTTCATTCGAGTATCAAACGATTTGACGTCAAAGTACAGTCGGGCCCCGAGGTAGATTCATAGTGGCTTTGCCCTTTAACGAATATCCAATGGAACTCGCGTATCCCATTCAAATGGGGGACGAAGAGAAATACTTTAATATCAAACGTGCTGTCCGTGAAAACCAACGGATATAAAAGCATGCATACTTTCGAACGCGTTATTCAAAACTATATTTTTCTCCGTTTGACGGTTTGACGTGTAATTTTGTGAATGGCCAAGATAAATAAAATTTATGACGTTGCTTTTCCGTATCCCTCGGGCAGACGAAAACGTGAACGCATACATCATTCAGATTATTCTATTCACTGTATTTTGATAATTGAAGAAACTTATTTTGGGAATGAGAAACGAAGATATTGAAACAGGTGTGATTGTATTCGCTTCATCTTATTTACATGAATTTTAACTAATTGCATCATTAGTGTATTGTTATTTTCAGTAATGTGAATTTTCGAGATAAGCTGCAGCACTTTATAGCAGCTCATTTTTCAAATTGTTATCAATTTTCGAAGACTTATTAAGACGGTTTAAGTATTTTTCTCAGTTTATGCTGGTAGCACGCGTTCGGTGCAAATTTTCGCGACGCGACGACCAATTCGTCCTTTGGTCTATTTGATCGCCGTGAATATATAAATTCGGATAGTGTTTCGACGGAACTGGTCAACGTAACCGACATTTAGTTCAGAGAGAGGTTAAGTAACACGTTGGGTAAGTCGATATGCAATGTTCGAACGGTAGCCCCACGTGCGTGTCCATTTCGAAGGTAAATTCGCTTCCTGAACGGAGGTCTACTTCACCAAGTGTCTTACGGATCTTTTCTCCAATAAAACAAAACAATTCACTGTAACATTAAATTTTAATTGTAATATATATTGTTACATGAATGAATACAAAAATTATATCTACAGGAAATATTAAAAAATTCATACAAATTCCCAAGAATACAGAAAATAAAAAATCAAACGCATATTATTATTTTCCAATTACAAAAGAAATACTTATCCGGATTTTATTTTTTAAATTGACATTCTAAATGTTTTATTTTAAATAAAAATCAGTGTAATAATTATAGTTGAGAGTTTAAACAAAATGTCGATCGATGTTGCTTCACGTAGGATAAATTTAAAAAATAATATGACATTTTCGTAATGGTTTGTTCAATATTTAGAATACCTTGCAAAACATTAATTTTATGCTTATCATTAACAAAACATGCAATGAATTTGGCCATGCTAACTCGTGGAGGCAAACCACAAAATATCCAGCAATAATTACTAGTCTAAAGACGATTGTGTCTACTTAAAGCCGGATTGCGGTAACTCAGCCTTGGACTCGTTGTACTTAGGGGACCGACAGTCATTCTACGTATACAGTTAATCGAGCTTCTTCGTGCAATAGTAGAACATCGTTGCTGTGAACGCAAAAAGTGCATAAGCTTGTCTCGATGATAGATACGTAGATATGCAATTCTTTTACAGATCTTTTGGATATAGAACTTTTATATATATGTATAATTTTGTTTAAAAATAGAGGTGTACACAATTTTTATGAAGTATGCATTTTCATATACAATTTATATAAATTATTACTACACACAATTTTTATACATATAAATATGTAGTATAATTTTACATGCAATTTTTATACCTCGTTAACAAAGGTCATTCGATTATATGGTAGGGCCAATATGCACGTATTTTTGTTCCTGAATGATATATCGCCTAGTGATTAATTGCTCCACTAATCACATCCGACAAGAATGTATGCGATTCTGGAAATGAATCATTAATAACTCCAATCTATGAATGTCTACTAACAGAGGAGTACTTCGAATCGATTTTAAGCACACGTGTTTAACACGTGCTAAAACAAAGATTTTTTTTATTCGTGCTTTAATCCACTGATTGATAGTTTCCTGTATAGAGAGAACTTAACTGGATTGTTTTGCAACCGTGCTGCGTTTTCAGCCAAAATGACATACGGTTACTGTATAATACTTTTGCATTTGTGATTGTCATTCAAATTCGCTGCAAATATTTATGAAGACTGTCGATCGAAAGTTGCTCAACGTGCGAAGGAATTTCAGAACAAAGGTTGTAATTTTCGAAATCCTTCAAGGACATTTTGTGTTCCAGTTTTATAGGTAGGTCAGGGTTAACAGCAAAGATACTTGCATAAATGATTATATCTCTTCTGTATTTATTTAATATACATTCTTGTTAGAATTGTAGAATGATATGTTATTACAATGTTAAGCAGTCCTTTAGCATAGTCTACAATTTCATTTATTATATGATTTATTAAATGAATATAATATACGACTTATTATAATTCTTCGACTATAATTTATAATAGTCATTAATTCGTAATATTTATCGGATTTTCTGGTAAATATGAACACTTGGGAACGAAACAAGATGTATGTGTATGGATTTACATTGAAAGGAAATTAACATGACGAATAAGAATTTCACGACATCAAATTTAAGTAACGACAATTAGACTCATTTGAACGATGGCAGTTTCGTAATCAATTATCACGAAGTACTTTCATTGACTTCATTGACTTTCTCCGTCGCGGTTCTGCTCGATTAGGGGAGCACGCGCGTCATAATAGAAATTATCTCCCGTCCGCCTTGCTCAATAGACAGGATACGTTCACGGCGAGGCAACGATTTCGTCTACGGTGCTCGTTCATGTATAAAATTGTGCCCGTGGTCTCGTACTCGCGATTATCTGTACGCATACAAGTAACAGAAAAATGATTGTAGCAGAACAATGAGTCAGCGGTACATACGCAAAATCGTGTCGAGTTAGCTGAGATCAGCGAATGAGGAACTGTTGTCTCGTTAATTTCAGTCTTTTCAGATCTAATCTACGATATTGGATTCCATTTTTATTAATTTGAAATAATATTAAAAAGCTTACAGTGACACGCTTTCTTTTGATGAACAATTAAAATTAGTTAAGTAATATAATACACATTTGTATAAAATTAAATATGATACGGGTTGCTTATAAATTCCCATTAATCACACTTGCTGACTGTTAAAAAATTATTCACACAAAACCTCATGAATAGCTTAATCTTCAATTTATACTTCGAATACGTCACAGAAAAAAATCTGGACATGACAAAGAACGCTTATCAATTCTTATCTTACTAACAGTAAGTAGCTTACTTGATCGTGAGTCAATGATGATCGCCGTAGACATAGACACTGCGTTGAACAATTGATAGATTTTGCAGGTGTAACAGGAAGCTTCTAAAGCGAGCGGCTAAGAAATAAATGTAAACCGTTCTCATACAATTTAACGTGCGCACTTTCACGCTCTATGGCCTGTGTAGACAGGAATATCGTGAATATGTTTACGATATAGGCGGCTGATAAAGGGAAGCGAGACGGAACCATAAATCGCATGTCACCGATCACGATTGACCGTCCTTATGCCAGTTACCCAGATTTTCAACCAGGAACAACTGGCACGGAATAGTACAAGCATACGTGCACACGAGTTTGCGATAAAAATCAACAGGAACTTGTACTTTCAAACGATTGCGCCGGGTAAATCGCGACCTTACGCGCGTCATTGGCCGCGATCGATCGATCCGTTCGTTCGTTATTCATAGAATATTAGTACTTAACCACCTAAGACCTAAGTGGAAACTATGTATAAAGTAGTATAATGTGTATAATCGAACTTGGATTAAATTGAATAGAATCGATTGTCTGTTGTTCGTTAATACATGACAAAAAATGCAAGAATTGTTTTTTTGAAAAGAAATTATACGGGCAATCTTCTGTTTGTCTCGTCAGCTGTTGCGTCCCGGCAAATCAAGTATAAACCGCAGAATCGTTGCTCAACGCTTGAAATGACTGGAGGTTAATGTCTCAAAGCCATTCACGCCGTTCGTGGAGCTCAGGAAAGCATTGTAATCACTATTTCCTCCGCGCTCGACGGCTATCCGGTACTCTCCTAAGCAGCAATGCTACGCGTAGGATTTCAATTCCGTAGCAATGGAATTGTTGGCCACGAGACGTTTAAATCTACAATTACAAATGTTCCTTTTATAGGATTATTCTTTATTTATCCTGTCTATTG
>NW_017141919.1:314301-333449 GCF_001652005.2 Ceratina calcarata
GAATTATTTATTATTTTAGAGAGTAAAAAGATTACGTAATGCTTTCAGTCTGCACATTGGTACTTTCTTTTTTTAACATCTGTGTCGATTATAAGAAACTAAAAGAAGGAATACTTGGATCTTGGACAATAACGCTACGAGTTACCACGACGTACAAAACATTTGCGGGTGTTACAAATCAGGCCCTTCCCCTCGAAGCTAGGGGTTGTCCTGGAACTAAGGCTGAATCGTTTTCCAGGATGTATCGAGTGGTCATTATTTTCCGAATCGAAATTTGTCCGTTTCAATAAGCGTTTGCGACTGCGTTCTCCGGTCTTTTTTTTGCATGTTCGGACCCAGTCTTATTTGACCTTCACATTTAATATTCGATCGCTTCTCTTAGACAATAATTTGGAGTTCACTATATATGAGTCACATTTCCATTTCTCTTTATCTTTATTGTAAATTGAATAATCCTTAGAATTGGGACAAAATAATTTATAATACATAAACAATATCCAAATCCGTATACCAAAGCATTGTAATTTAAATATGCTATTGCAAAATCACTTACTCATAAATTTAGAATGGAAACGTGAACTTCACGATTGGCTTCTCATATGGCGCAGGATCTGTTGTTCTGGCCAGGCCTGTGGCGCAAGAGGATCCTCGTTTCGCCAGGAATCTCGTCTGGCTGATAGTTAGTCGCGTATCGCAAGCGTGTTCGTGCAAATGTCACGGGACGAGCGTTGCCGATGCGGCAGGGAGAATTATTCATTCAGCCTTGCAGGTATCTTCTCTTTTTATGATAATCGCCGATACAGTGATGGCGCGAAATCGACGCTTCAGGGATTTTATAACCACGAAGCGAGACGTGCGTACCTTCCGTCCAAGGTGGACAAGAATTTTTTTCTTCTTTTTTGGTTGACGTTTTTAATGGATGCAAACAAATATGTCTCTATGCTTTTTTTGAGCTATCTGCATGTTTACTAACTCCATTATTAGTATGCTTTTGTATATGCCATTAATTGTTTGTTTTTTGTCAGAACTTGTGTTCATTTTTGTATGAACATTCAGAATAAACTCAAGTAAATCAGGTAATGCAGTTATGTTAATCTGGGACAGAAAAAGAGAAAGAGAGGAAACCTTTTTTCTCTTGGTAGGATTTGAAGCGGTAATAGGGTGGATGCGTGCGAGTATTCGCGGGAACGAGGTGCTCTTATGCGGCACAGTTCTAAAGATACACTTAAAATGCCTCTGTAAATGCCAGGCTGATTCTCGGGGATATAAGAGGAATACGAATAATCTTCTTCTCCCTCTCGGTGTACGTAGTTTGATAATGACACGGCGGTGAATAGTAAACGAGGTTTAGTACTGCCGTTGACCTGTAAAAATCTGCTCCCGCTTGCCTCGACGAGGGTTAAGGAAACGATTTATAAACCGAAGATGCGCAGACTGTTGCTTCTATCAAAGCGCAGGCTGTTCAAAATAATTTCAACAGGAAATTTATGACACAAGCATCGAGTAATAAAAAATGAATAATAATCTTCTAAGCATTTTCGTTATAGACATGCACACAGTTTATAAGTTACAAGATATTTTCAAAAATGTTTATAAAAAATCTGACATTTATTCCAAATTAGTAATCACCAGAGACTATTTTAATTGAAAGATGATTTAATTTTAGAATTATGCAAAAGTTATGAAAATTATACACATGAATTATCTGGTGAACGGATTTGACATTTTAATGAAACATCAATAAGATTCGATAATGTGGTAAGAATTTTTAACGGGATGTCGAAGGATCCGTTAGGTGGTAGTGCAAGTGGCACCACATTCACAGATACCGCGGACTCGTTATCAATCAGTCGTATACGTAAACGGTGTCGCGTTCAATATTGACGCGTGTGTAATTCGTGCAAATGCGTCGCATCGTAAACACAAATTGTTAGGATGCTAATAGATCATGGTTCGTTGGCCACGGATAACACCGTGTCCAGCATTGTATCGATTCCCGGCGGGAATGTGTGAAGTCGTTTGTTACGTAGAACATTTAATAGAAAAAATTTTAATCGTACGCTTGAACAAATGAAACTATTATGGTCAAAATGCTCGTGCCAAACTTTAATTTGTGTGATGATTGCAGCTTTTTGTTCATTCGAATTCTGTCCAATGTTAAATATTTTATATCAAACAAGATTTCGAAGTGGTTTGTTATTAATTCATTTGTGAAAATAGATTTATTATTAAATTAGTTTATTTATACGTATTTTAAAATAAAAAAAATTGTATCTCTATTGATACTGAACAAGAAAAATTTATATACTAAAAGCTTACAGAAATATTTACCGGTTTGTCATAAATAATTCAAAATCTCTATTTTATATTGTATCAAATTTCTATAAAAAAGCGATGACACAATATGAAATACTGAAGTTCGTTTTACTCTAAACTAGCTTTCGACTAATTATGTCCATTTGAATTAACAAGACAGTGGAGACGTTTGGCACGAGTGTGACGAATAGCAAAGTCGCAAGTAATTTAATAAGCGAACTGCTCCAGTTATCATTGTAATAGGGAGCGATTAACTTGGTCGCATTCCCGCGCACCCGTAACGTGGATAGCTGTTTACAAACTTACTTCCTAGCCGTAAAATATCTGTTCGTTTGTCTTTCGATAAAACTAACGTTTGCTTTTCACGACTGCATGCAGCTACTAATTTAAATTCATGAATCAGGTCTGTGAACGACCTCGAGAACATAACGAAGTTCAGTTGCAAGAAAAATATATTTTACCTACGTTATGTTAAACGTTCTATATTTATACTTGTCTTATTATATGTATAATGTAGAAAAATTGATGGAAAATTGGAACGAAAAATACGCCGCGATAGCTAAGATTATATGATTGACAGTGACTCGACGACTACTAGCTATCAGCTTCATTAGATAACAAACAATATTTGCTTTCAATTCGATAAAATGGAACAAAAAACTGCGATCATCTTTTATCTTTACTTGAAATTTTGTCAAATGAATATTTGTAGTTTTTGTAATTCCCAATTCGATCGTTCTAAAATTTGCAATGGAACCACGATTTTCTGTTGTACGAAGAAAAGAATAAATCGAACTATACGGTATAAGAGCAGCTGACACAAATGCGCACTCGTACGATTCCGTTCTAAATGTATTTCCCGTTCTCAGCGTCTCATTTTATACGGTTTTACAATTTTCTTCCGTTTTACTTATATCGTAGAGGCAAAACATCGCGTTACTGATAACAAGATAGACAACCGATCCAGGTTCATGTGTCACGTACTTGCATGTAGATGATAAAAAGCCACAGTGTTTTTATTTGTTACATGTACGTGCTAATCACGTTTGCGATAAAGTAGTACGAGTTCATTATCAACCATAAATAATCAGACTAATTTAAATGATATAATTTATTTCTTGAAACGATTCGGAAATTATTATACACAAATAATACGTGTATGTTTGAAATTAATTCAAAAGGAAAAAGGACAGCAATATTATTAAGATTATAGTTCTTGTAAACAGCAACTATTTACTGATAATTGAACAACTTGTAAATAATCTGAATATAAAAAAATCATGCAAATGTTTCGCAACGCAATAGATTCCGAGAATGTTTAATGGAAAGTTCTGTCAATGATGCTCTCTGAACTCATTCGTCAGAAATTTTAGTACTCGAGCGAAGATAAGCGACAGATCGTGTAAAAAATGTACTGCGCATCAAACGTTAGCTCAGAAAATACGCGTTTACAGACTAGTGCATTTGAATTCAATTTGATACTTAATCAATCGAAAGGATTCATCTTGTTTGTTCAGCTGCATGATCATACAAATTCTGACAAACGTCGAATTAAACAGTTTGAGTGTTTTAATAATTAATATGTAGAACAGTATGTCTTGATCTAAATTTAAAATTAAACACGATAAGAATTGTATAATCTTCTAAAAATGAAATGTTTGAAGAATTTCATCAAAACAGTATTAATTTACTTTTATGTATTTTAAATCCATTCTCCACGCTTTAAATGAAAACTGTGAAGACGGAAGATTCGTTTGACTAACAAGTCACGTAGAGCCGTGACGGTATCGTTGATTTAGTTTGGAATTAGTGCAACAAGTGTGCAGCGGCAACAAGTGCAGCGGTGATTGGTACTGCAACGTTGGCGGTTGCTCGCGTTATCTTCTGCCGTCTTGCAACAAGCGTCCAGTCAGTGACCCATAACAATTAGTACCGTGGGGGAAAGGGAGAGCCGCTGCCAACAGAAGGGGAATGTTGATTAACGGAAGTAGAATAAACTTGCGTGATCCGGTAGGGCAGCCCATCTGGACTTCTTGACCCTCGGCCTCTTCTCTTTCGCTCGCGTTATTTTTACACCGTCGAGCTTCTAACTCTGATTGTGCCAGTTAATTGGTTGAACGAGAATAATTCTTTCTCTGAACATCCCCAACCATTTAAGTTCGGACAGTCTATCGTTTAGAATGAATTTTGTATTCATGCATGTTAATAGTATTTATCGTTTACTGAAATATATATATATAGTTTAAATATTTATCAGAATATTGGCAAATATTGACATAATGAAAACAGCGTAAACGTGTAACGATATTTATATTTACATGAGTCTATACATATAAAGTGCGCATAAGTTACATGACACATTATACCATCAACGTAATATCAGCACAACGACATAATAATGCGACGCTATCATTCAACAACATAACGATGCGTGTACGAAGCTATAATCTAGCAATATCAGCATATCTATATTAATAAACCAACCGATGCGCAACAACAAACGCGTCGCACTTTATCCCCTGTATGATCGCAGTTTATTCAATCGTCGACGAATTACTTATTACAAAGCGAATAGAAATCAGATTTCAATGGATGGAACACAAGTCTGTAAACTGTGAGGTAACATTAATGAAAGTTTTCACATATATGAGCGAGCATTGATAAAATCGACAAAATAACTAAGAATCCAAGATATCTTCAAAGAGGAGAAAGAGACTGCAAAAAGTTCATGGAGCCTTCTGTTTGGGTTCGACAAAATAACGACGAATCCAAGGAGAAATGAAAGAGGAAAAGGAACAAAATGATAAAATATGAAACAATAAGAAATGCGTGCATCTTTGTCTCGATAGGGTCGTCGCGTTGTGTAGGTTTAAACGAAACCGTTTAACCAATGTCAAGCGTCGAAATGCGACCGATCGGAGAGAACGAAGTGCACGTGCACGAGTCAATGAGTAATCCCGCGAATATTTCGAGTATATTAACGATAAAGTCGGGACTCAGTTTTATCATGTCATATCTAGTCTTCCTTTCGGGTAACTGTCATTTCTTGAAATGTCAAGATGCTGGCAAATGCTAATATGCGAAAGAGTCAGACGATTCTCGTTCGTCAAGAATTTTAAAGCCGGATGTTTAACCATTTTCTCATAAGAATTGGGTAAAAAGTTTGGTATAAAATTATCTTTATATTAAAACCTAAAAAGATTTTCTGCATTCATTACAATATTATCAGAAATTGTCTGTCTATTGTTATTCCATTTATAGCACATATGATGTAAAATCGTTTGTGACTTTTGCGTGCGTCATGCACAGAACAAGCAGTTGGGAAGGAAAATAGATCACGACCAGGTTGGACGGGATCGCGGATTCTATTTACGAATTGCGTGTCTCCCTTTCTAAATCCGTCATACGATTGCAATGCGGGGTATGAAGGGAACACGTCATTTTCATCTGCGCCCGTGTCATTAACAGAAAAGATCGATGTGTTTGCTTTTAAGCGAGAGACTTTGTCTAACGAGATACATTAAGGGACTTGGAAAATAGTGAGAGCAAAGGTCAATCGAATAGCATGCATTGCAGCGTTTTGTGCGTTAGATGTCACAGATGGAGAAGCGTGACTTCTTATTAGATTTCTACAACAGACATTAATTGGTTCAGACATTCAAGTTTATATAAGAATTTAGAGAACAGAACTTGTCCTGGTTTGTCTTAGTTGTTTCAACGTTTTCGCGAGTCTGGAAAGTGACAACCTTGAATGAATGGAATTCTTGCTTGTAAGCTGATTGTGAGTGAAACCTAATAGTGCTCCGGTTCTTTCGAGATTTACGAGCCCGTTTTTTAAAATAATTCACGCAAAATTCATTTAAGCTAGGAAAACAGTGTGATCGTTCAAAGAAATCCAGTTCCAACTAGTCCTTCATTTTTTGTCACACTTCTTTCCTTTGCCACTTTGAGCCTGCCATTTTAGGGATACACATATTACGAAGAACGCGAACTCGATAGATCTGTAAATAATGAGCACGTAGTAACGCGCACTTAAAGTGCACCTGCACTGTGATTCACGATCGCCAATAATTGTGATAATCATTTGTCTTTCCTCCGTTTCTCTAAATTTTCTGTCTCCTATGCAGCGTGCGTCCAAACGTCTTGGGAGTTGAATGCAAATTACAGGCTTAACTATGTAACTAGCTTCAACTTTGCTAAATCACTCGAATAATCGTAAATCTGCGTGCGGCCACGAGGAAAGCAGCTGCGAGAAAGTCGATAATTACAAACGACAAACGATTTGCAAACTCATTCGTCAAATTGGAATTTAAAAAATGCCGCTATATTCTAAATATTCACATTATAATTTGACAGAATCTTTAATATAATGATTGATGCGATAATGGATGGATGGACATAATATTTAATACAAGAATTGATACAATATTTCATACAGTAACTCATACATTAATTCACTTTGATAATAGAGGCCAGAAAAATTGTTTTAGATCAACATTGAAGTATGCGTTCAGTTTTTAATATTCTATTATATATAGCTTTATACATTACAAACTGCAGTTATAATTTTTTCTACACATTCATGTTCTTATACGTTCGCTATTGTTTCTTTTGTAATATCGATTCAAATTGTACTCGGTGTCACACTAATGAAACCATTACTCGTGCAATAAACTAGCCACTAGCGCGTAATGACTGTTTTATTTAAATCGTAGCCGATTGAAAAGACATCTCGCCTGGAGTATGATTCGTTTGTGGCACCGCTTCCGGTGTCTAATCCGCCGCGCGGAGATCCCTTTCGCTATGCCGCGGCGCGCTACTTAAACAATTCCTCCCCATTTGCTTCTGCGTCACGTAAGTAGAACTCGCCTCTTGTCGACAACTGAATCGCACCAGCCGCGTGCACTCGATTGTTCTTCCAATGGTGATTTTTTCATGCCCACGGCCATTCGTCGCGTTACTTACGCGCGTCCGCGTATGGAAACGCATCGATTTCGTTCACAACGGTGTCCCTCGTTCGACGTTCGACATTCTCCTTAGACGCTGCCGCATCCCCGACGCATCCTTTTCTACGACAAGGTACGATTTTACCGGTTCTAATGATCGTCGACGTGCGGTTAGGTGGTGTTTTTCAAATGACAGCTACATCGATCGCGGTTGCTGTGACAGCGTTACCACTGATTTTAGAAAATGCAATGCATTTGGAATCTCGACTATCTGAATATCGATTACCCAAACACCGATTATACGTTATACCACTAGTGTTGCATAGTAATTCAATTCTGATTCTCATATCCTTCAATTATCCGAGTTCGATTATTCAATTACTCTATCAAGCTGAACATAATTATTTCGGATAACAAAGGTCCTACTGTAATACAATTTCGTCATTTGCATTATGTTATTGGTACTCGATACAAGAGACAAACTCTTAACATCTTTGCGTTTTTGTTCCATATACACAAAGCTGCAAATGATGAGATACACTTTCAGAAAAATCAATCCCGTTATACTGATTCAATACATGTAACAGGTATACATGTATTACAAGATAAAATACACTCTTTAATCTTGCTTATAAGACATAACGCAGACATGTAAACGTGCACCTGGAAAGTTACGAAATTCCCCCTTTAAAATCGACGAGGTCGTTTATCTTGCGGCAACGTCTCCCCCGTGCCGTCGGCCGTTCGATGCATAACACCTATTACACAACGGTTTATAAATGCCTCGGTGCAGCATCGCGCGCAAGAAACATCGTTGAGGCTGCTTACGCGAAAATTTCACGAGACTTTCTACGCGTTACGCTCGGTCGAAGACGTTCGTCGCGCGCCAACGCCAAACAATTACACAGTTCCTCGTTTCAACGATTTTTAAGCCATAAACGTGATTACATTTCACGGAGCGATTGCTCACGCGGCTTACGGGGAACCGATGAGTTTCCCTTTCGCCGTCCTTGAATTTTCAAGGAGAATGTCAATTTGGTTCGAGAACGAAGCGAAGGCGGGAACAATGCGTGGTGCATGCACGAGGAATGCGTGAACTTCACCCGTTTAGTACGCCCCTGAACTTCTAATCGCGGCAACAAACCACTTTCCTTCGCTTAATGGAGGATGGCGAAAGTGGACCCTGTTCCACTTCCGTTTCACTAATTTGGAAGCCCCGCTGTCTCCGACTCCGTGTATACATGTTGCATACTCTCTTCAATGGAATTCTTATTGAGTGCCAAGATTTAATTTTGTACGTCAGTTTGATTTGACTTTGTAATTTTACATGTCTTATCAACTTCGTGATTTCATCCCTTATCTTAATTTCTCATTGTACATCAAATGAATATACTCCAGATTTCTATGAACTGTTTCATGTAGAAAGGAATAAAAACCGATTATCATCTTGGATATATAAGATTTCACAAAGTTTTTACAATTGATTTTTTTGTCAACTCATTTATTTAATGCAATATTAATTTATCAGACAAGAAATACTTAATTAAGAAATGAACGAAGGTAGATTGTTTTATTCACTTCTTAAGCAAAGACAGAATACTTATTCCTTGACGTTGACGTTAATAACTTCGCATACTTTCCTTTGTACTTACGTACTAAAAAGGTAACGATGAAATCACCTTGAGGCGCCGATTTTGTACGACGGAACACTTTGTTGTTACATCTCATAAATATGCACGGTACTTTCGTTCGCAACGCCATTTCTGTAAATCCGGGTATATGGAACGATTTTCTTCTTGAGATAAGTCGACGAAAAGTTCCCCATTATGTGGGTGGGTGATTCCAAATCACGTTGGAGTATGATTGATAGGTGGCTGCTAAACTTGCAATCTATGCTTAACGTTTACATGCATCAGCGTTTATTACAAGTAAAATGTGTTTTTAGTTCTCGCTTGCTTTTATTACCCAGTATCCTGATCCCCATATTCTTCATATTTTTATTATTTATATTATTTTAACGTCATTATAAAATTAATCCACGTACTTAATTCAATTAAAATTTTATTTCATAACAGCGATCAGAGAATGCATCCTCTGCATGATTTCAGTATACACATGTAGACAAAAGAAGCGATATTAATCTTACTCGCGTGCTGTAAGGAATCTCGCATACTTGCTTAATGCTCATTACATAATGCTTACAATCGTACGTTTTTGTTTTACACGCTTTCAATATCGTGCGCCGTATTTGTGCTTACGATGTGATGTTGCAACCTCGATTCGTTCTTTATTAAAATTGACAATATTATGTAATACAATATAAATACACCTGTGGCAACTTTTTGTATGATAATAACTTTTGTGCAAAATGAAACGTTTATGGTTTCAGTTAAAACAAATATACTTTCGATTTTGTTTTATGCTTTAGATTATTCTTGTTGTATTTCTGCATACTTTTATACATCACATGCAATATTATTATTTATATCTTCTGCACATTTCATTTTTTCAAATAGAATTTTCCAAATAGGGAAAATTAATTAAATACATTGAACACTAAATTTATTGCAAAAATCTGTACTCGAATTATAAATGATCATCAAATCACGGTGATTATCACAGTGCGAATGAATAATTGAGTAATCTAACATAGAGAAGTGTTCAATGAGTATGTAATTACCTACGATATTCCTCCAGATGATCGTCAATGCAAAACAGTTGTTGCTAGGACGACTGCCAGGTTGGAAGGAATCCAACGGTCCAGAACGACCTTCGAGCATCGCGCGATCCGTGCATAGGCAAAATCACTGTAACCAGCTTACGATAAAACCTTGCTCTTGAAACACTTTCTCATGGTTATGTCTGCCTATGTACATACATATAGCACAATAAAGATGGAACATTGAATGAATAACCTTCGGGTGTTGCATGATTAATTACGACAATCATTCAGTAGATAATGAATGTAATGAATTTGATTACTTTGTGATGATACGGTATGAAAAATGTTATTTTTCATTTGAAAAACAGCTAAACTTCAATATCTCGTGTCAAGTACTTAACAGTTCACAGAAAAGACAATAATTAAAAATACGAAAATTACACTGGGTTGTCTGGAAAATTCGTACCGATTTAGATAGAAAATTTACTGAATTATGTATAATATTTAATATTGTACATAATACTCGATGTTTAGTTTAATGTACATTCCAAACCGGCGTAGTCCTTATTTTATTCCGAACAATCATCGTCTGGAATTAAATGTAATAACTACGATTTTTGCTTTACTTTGTAACATATTTTTTTATTAAATATCAGCTAATTTTACTAAATAACTATTCCCAACGATGCCTGAAATATCACCTTTCGGGATATTAAGGAGCGCCATAACGACCCGAAGGTAGGTGGCATGTCCAACAGGCTACTGCGTACCCTTACACACGTACATGTAAATTCTACATTTTTAACTTGTTTTGTTAATATAATTGTACCATTTGCACTTTATTAATGTCCTGATATGCTCAGACCTGTTCTAATGCCGATTAGCAAAAAGCAGCACGAACTCTCCGGACAACCCAATATAATATCTTATCCTTGAAACAATTGACTACTGGTTATATTCGTATGCAGTGCTTCCAGTTATAATAGTGAAGAATTGATTTGATTCTAATCAACTATTCACACGGAAGTGTGCCTTGGGCTTTTCGTTGTCGAACAATCTCTGTGAAACGTACCGTTAACACCTAGCGGCTCATAAACCGTAGTCAGCGTGCATGCTGGAGATCAATCTCGTCGCGTAATACATGTTTATCGAGAAGCACGCATCGTGTGTAGTCGGCGAACCGAGACGAACGACTGATCGTGAAAACTCTTCCGTTGAAAAAACCGCCCTTTTGAGATATTTCTCGATAAAAAGAGGAAATTGCTTTAAGCATACATGACAGACTTTGTTGCAAAATAAATCATTACTATTGTGAAATTATAAAATAAAATCTACATTGATGTTTACAACCTTTCAAAATAATGATGTGTATTATACTTTGATCTCATGCTTGTGTCCTTATCCAAGTTTTTAAAAATGTATAAAATCAACAGTTTGTTTCTAACTTTGTTTGTTTGTTGTTTGTGTAGTTGTATGAATAAAGGAAGAGTTTTCAAGAGTCATCGCTAGTTTCTCAGGCTTCCGTATTACGGAAATGAAGTCAAGGCGAATAGTACTTATATTTTTAATTGACATTGTAACACGCAAGGTCTCATAGAATTTCTTGTGTTCGAGTCAGATGTCAAATAATTATCTCCTTTGTTTCTTATCTAAATCCATCCTATTTCAGTCACGATCGTTCCACAGTCTCACAATTAGAGAAATCTCGTTGCAGGTGATTTCGCCGCAGGCAGCCGCGAGAGATGTCGCGCACGCGATTCGTGCTCCTGGCGTGGTCGATCGCGTTGCTGACGGGCATAAGTCTCAGTAGTGAGACGCAGAAACCGCGTCTTGGCGGCGCCGTGAATATCTTCAGCCGCTACGGCTACCTCAGCATCAGCATGAGGGTAGTCCCGAGGAACGACACAGACACCTGGATCTTCCGCGAGCCAACGCTAGATGTTTTCAGGAATCCGGATCCGGTGGTGATTAGGTCCCGCCAACAGACGGCCGTCTTCGACGGCGAGTTTCACATGGAGTTCTGCGACAACGTTCGCCAACTCCTGCAGGCCTATTTCCGGGACTTCGCGTTCGAACGACTGGAGAGGCCGTGGCGTGCGTTCACCGCCAGCTGGTCGAAAGCCGCGATTGCCCGGCATTTGGGCATCAACTCGTCGTTCATCACCGGCGATTATTGCTACGTGCTGGTGCGCGTCGCCAGGTTCCGCGAAAACCAGAAACTGGCTGGAACCGCGGACACGATGATCCTCGATGAGTCCGTTCTCCGGGAAACGGAAAACATCACGGTCGGAGACACTGCGAGCGTGGTGCGGTTCATCAAACACTTCGGATCACATTACATCGCCGCTTACGTCACTGGAAACTCTTTGTATCAGGTGAGAGCAAACAAACATTTTACGATGAAGGACAGTGATAAGACTTGAAGATTTATTTTCTCATTAACATACGTAATATTTGTTTCGTTAAAGGAACTAAATTATGTAACTTTCATAACAATACGATAAATAACTGATCTGTTATTAATTGATAATGCTCCTTGTGGGGAAACACCAAGAAATTTATAACTACACGTTAATAAATCTTTCGCTTCCGTTAATTAAATTGATTAGCTTGTCGTTTAAATCATTTATTCTTTGAAAAACGTTCATGCAACCGATCGCTTAAACATAATGGTAAGCACTTCGACCAACGTATCTCGTTTTACAACTTGCGCAAGAACAATAATCGATGATTTATCGACGCGGCAAGTTTATTGCTACAAGGTTCACTTCCGAGAATCCATTTGAATCTTCCCCTGACATTATCACAGCGGTACCATTCGCGTTACAGAACGTTGCCAAACAGAACCGCCTGTAACATTTAATCGTTCTCTTCTTATGGGCCAAATTATAGCCTTAAGTAATGCGTGTGTGGTGCAACGTTACTATTACATATCCCGTTCCGACAGCGAATTTTAAAGAATCAATCATGACGTTGATGAGCGTTCCGAGTCATTAGCAATAGAAAAATGTATATCAATAAATTCTCATCAATTTTTTTAATTAATAGCAAAAACTTGATCGTTTCAGGTGTTCGTATACTCACCGCAAGCGTACTTGCGGATCAAGGAGCGGCTGAAGACGCGCGGCGTGGCGAGCCTATCGAATCTGGAGTTGAGCAACTATTTCTCGCCGTGGTACGCGGAGCACATGGGTTCGATACAGTCGGCGAGCGGAAACCGCACGGTCGAGACATGGGCGGTGGAACGTCTGCGAAACCAATATTACATTTTCTCGTACGCGAGCCTACTGAAATTGCACGGCGACGCGATGCTGCTGAAGCAACTGGACGGGTTGCTGGTGAACGAGGCATTGCTTCAGCTGCAGCTACGGACGCTGGCGCCGATTTTCAAGGACCCGCTGAGACGCGACTGGTTCCTCGAGGTGATCGACAATTACTTTAAGCTATGGGAGGTGAACATGTGAAAGAAAAAACGTTGATGCACCCTTCGTTTCACGTAACGGGATGTACGTACCGCTCGAATACGCGCGTGGAAGGCGACGGTATAAGTGTACGTACGCATTTACCGGAAAAGGTGATGACCGATGATGACTCGAACGAAGAATTTCTCACTGCTACAGTATTCGAAGAGTCAGTCATGCAGTCACGGTCCCCTCGAAAGTTCACTATTGTTTCTCCGTTTAATAAAACGCTAGGATTTAAGAGAGAAACGCCCAACTACAATGTTGTTATTAAATAAGTATTTATTACTATAATCGACCATAGAAGACATTTTTATACAAACGTTTTAAATATATATATATTATATGTATATCACAAGCAATTTTCGCAGAAGTGACTGAAAAAATGGGCGAACTTCCCGTTCCCGTGTTTTGTCGTTTTAGTCTTGATATTACTTCTCTTCCATCTTTGTCTAAGCTCTTTAAAAAACTCGGGAACGGAAGTCGCTGTCTTTTTTCTTGTTTTTCGCGTCGAGTTTTTTTCCCCGAACGTGAAATTCGATAAACGAATGACGTTTCAAAATAAATATACGCATGATGTTTATTAGCTTATAAAGTTATGGACGTTTTCCAACCGATTTTTGAACGATTCAATGTGAGTATTTGAGTGTAAAAACAATGGTTAGTACGTGTATCAGATGAGGTGTTTATTGGCACGATGAAACGACTGAGTGGAACCTAGAAGAAAAAAGTCAGTTCGCTCGGTTTGATACGATACTCCTCGCGTTTGATTAATTGGCGACTTTTTTCATAAACCTAGTTATAACAATAAACATAATAAAAGTGCGAAACAAGTTGGTTAAAAAGAATGCTCAAAGATCATTTGAAAAATACACTAAGGTGTATTATAAAAAATCAGTATTTTTATATCGATTCAGTTGTACTATATATAAAAACTATACTGTAATTGTCATACTTATGAGTTAACAGAAGGAACTTGAAAAATGCGTACTAATAAAAGTATAAAACTTTGTAGATTGGGCTACGTGTAAAAATCTGTATTGCTTGTACGTAAACCAATCAGTAGTTCGGATTCTTCAAGTTTCTTTTTCTTGGTTAACATAAGAATAAAATATAACGATACTTATATGACGTGAACTTTCGTGTAAAAAGAGAGTAAAATTATGTAAAAGGTTTTTAACTTGAACGATATCTTCCTAAACGCGCAACAATCGTAAGTGTATTGGCCTATCTCCAGAGATATTGACTGTAGTAAGAATCGTATATAATCCTATGAATAATAATACTTAGATCGAAGATTTGAATATCACATTAACTTTTGATGGTGACATTGATTCAGATTTCGAGTGAAAGGAAACTTTACCACTAGCTACGTTCCACTAGAAATTCGTGAACGAATATTTATGCAAATCTCAATCGTGTTTTTTGAACGTGTATAATTTTGCGGATACTTCTTTCTCCCTACCCAATTTTCTTCCATTAACAACCATTATAACTGGAGTTTCAACACGTATAGATTTAAAGTCAAAGTCCTGAAACAAAATATTACGTAATTTATTTGACGACAAATATTTGTATGTGGTAATACTAACGTTGTTCAGGTAAGAGAATTTTTGATGAATTACAAAAGGTTCAGGTATAGCAACAGAATCTCCCACTGCGACTCCACGGCCTTTTGCAAGATTGTAGACTGTTACAGCGATACATATTTTCTCTTCGTCAACGAGACAAAAAGTGCTAAAAGAATTATATATAAATATGCATTTTATTATTTCTCTTAATTTTGGATGTTTCTTCAAATTTTCGATTGTTCGACTCACAAGGGTACACAATCTTCTATCCAGCATATTACTTTTCCAAATATAACTTTCTCTGGATTTACACCGACTGATAAGTCTTTTAGCGATACTAAATCTAGCTTTATAGTCTCCTGGCCCGAAGTAAAAGAGCCACCCTTATATGGTCCCAAATGCTTAACATCCAATGCCTACATTTAATCAGAAACCTATAAATACGTATAGGTACCAGCATCATATATTAAGCTTGTAGAATCTTATCGGAAGAAAGAGAGCTTGAACACATTCTGTGATAATCATATAAAACAAGGTGTATTATTTAGAAAAGAACTAGATACCCTTATCATTTGGTACAGTTTCTTCGGCTTTACTCTTCCTTTATTGTTTATAGCATTTTGCACATCTTTTAAATATTGTAACAATTCGTCCTTCTTGTTACGTGGTCTTTCCCATGTTGGATCTAATTGCATTGCTCGATCAAACGATTCGAGTGCTAAACTGTACTCTTCTTGATACCTTGAGGCCTAACATAATTTAGTTAAACAAATGCCAAATATTAAGCAGCGTCGATATTCTGTAAAGTAATAAAATATACTTACTACTGCCTTATTGTGAAATAAATCAGGACTACTTTTAGCTATAACGTCTTTTTCCTAAAAATAATTTAATTATCTCTAATTGTTAAATAAATAATGAAAGTTTAAGAGAGTTAGCATCGCAATTAACTTACTGCCTGTGCATAAGCTGACATGCACAGTCGTAAGACAGCGGGGTTTTGTGCAATTGTAAAAAAGGAAGACAAATAGGCATTTCCTAAGACTGCCCAGGACACTCCATCAGTTGCATCAAGACTAACCGCTTCTTTAGCAGACTCCACGCCCTTTTGTATATTTTCTATTCGTTGCTCATCGCTACAAATTGTTTCTTGTCTAAGTACCATTGACAAATTTCTCAATGACACTTTATTCTTACCCTAAAATGTTCATTATCATTGTATAATAGTGTCTGAAGACCTAATCATAATTATAAATAATAATGAGAAAATAATGTTTTACATGACGTAAAGCTCCCACAAAACAATTCTTTGCTGTTTGAATATCATCATTTTTCCAATAACATTCTCCTAATTCATTCCATGCTTCTACTAAATTAGGTTCTAGTTTTACTGCTTTAGTTAACAATTCTTCTGCCTGAGGTATAAAGCGTTCTGTGACATTTAGAGCCTTCCCTTTCAGGTAGTAATACTTTGCTCTCGATCCATCAATTTCATATCCCTTACATTCATCAAATTTGTTTATGGTATCCTTCATTTCCTTTTCAACATCTTGATTTTTTTTAATCGCCTCTTCAATCGAGTGATTTTCAAAATAGTGATCACGAAAGAGATATAGTGCATTTACTCTTTCCTAAAATAAACAGAAGTTTTATATAATAATTGTTTGATTATCATCATGAAATCAGTGTGCATACCGTCAATGCTACAATAGGGTCTTCTTTAACAATGTTTGCAGATTTCGCTCCTGCAACCACTTTATCATCTATAATTGCGGACATTTTTAGAAAATATTTCCATAAGCAATTTGTCACAGAAATTTCATTGTGCGTCAGATACACACAGAGTTTTTTGTTTTATACATAATTTCCAGTTGTATACATGCGGGACAGCGAAGTAGAATAACGTATCATTCGAAACTGTCAAAATATTAATGCTCGCAGTCTCGTAGAGCAATCGAGTTAGGTTATGGAGCGACTTAAAAGGTCATTTACAAGAATATTAAGTACAATTATTAACCATTACCCTCTACTGAAAAACTATAAATTCGTATGGTTTGCAAAAATTATATAAAAATATTAAATACAGCAACAATACAAAAATAATTATTTATTGCTTAAAGAACATCCGTAGTGTTATGAATAGACTCTTATAAACTCATAACACATGTTTCCGGTAAGCTTCGTTCGCAAATCCGATTTAGTTTTCAAATAGACCGCGCGTGGCACTACTGTCGGTCCTCCCACTGCCACCTGTCGCGAGCATCGAACGCGTCAACTAGTCCAATCGCGTACTCCGTGACCGAAGCTTCCCCGGAAAGCTGCATCGTCTCAGCATCGCCATTTTATGTGTTTGGCTCTGAGACTGGGACGGTGGGTGCGTGCGGTGCAAATTACAGATCGTAATTCCGTGCATTGTCTGCAAGATGTTACCCAAATACTTTGCACCCGACATGTACAAGTAACGACAGGTGTCGGAGGTGTGTGATCGGGCAGCGCGAAGGCTCGGGCCGAAATGGTCCCGGAATAGTGAGCTGTGCGTGAGTGTGTTTTCATCGAGTAAAGTGCGTCGCACCACTGCTGGTCTTTTCGCCGCTGCTGTCATCGTTTGTTAACATATCTGTGCCATTCGGAGAGCGGGCTTTGGGTCAAATTACGGACGGCCTCTGGATTCCCAGCGACACCTTCGCCACCATCTACGATGAGTTCGCGCAACATACCCTCAGACAAGGTGAGTCTTGTCACTTGCTCTAATATGTCTACCGCACCCTTCCGCGCCTCCTTTATCCTTCGCATCCACGCAATACCGTTCGATACCAATCTGTTTGCTATCGTTCTACTTTGTCAATCGCGCTTTTATATTCCAAATCATGGCCCACGTCAGTGCCTGAAATTTCTGGTCGGATCAATGAGATACCTTCTCGCGCCTATCGGCCACCACTTTTTCCGATTAAGCAGCGGATGTGCACCCTCGCAAAACTGATACGGATATCTTTCCTTTTGTTTTCGTTGTACACCACTTTATCTACCCATTTCCTTCCAAGTATAAGCTACTATTTCTCATTCATTAAACAAAAAATTCCGATACGTCGAACGTGAATAAAACCTGTTCTCGCAATCTAGTGACAATTTATATCGTATTTTACACTCGTATCGATTGTGCGAGTATTAATGGTACGCGTCGTTGGTTAAATTTACTCAACAGCCGGCCGGTTCTCTTGTCTGTCATAAATTCCCTCCCGCGACTAATTAATCGGCAGAGGGTTAGCTTTGATTGCGATTCTGTTTCGTTTGAACGACCACAATTTCACCAGTACTTCTTTCCTCTTGTCGTCGAGTGCTCACGTTCGCCGAGTCGTTCTATCCCGCCATACAACCCCTCCCCTCCGCCTTGTTCTCTTTCCAACTCTATGAATTAATTGTGTCGTGAAAGCCGTGACAGTACGTTCTCCACGCTTTGTGACTTACACCGATCGTATATTTTTTTTGTCACTCTCTTTCGCACAAAGTCATCGCGTAAAGTACACTCGTAGCCGGTCCGACGAGGCTTAATTGGCACCAATCGGAGACGAGACGACACGACGAGGTGCTTTATCCCCTCGCGTCTCCTATCGATTCCTTCACCTTTTGTTTCGCATCCCGATATTATTAAATCAACGGCCGTGTGCGGCAGCGGCGCGATCGTTTGCGCATCCTCAACTGCGGCCTGAAGAATAGATCGACAGACTGCCTGCTCAGGCCAGCTAAAAATAGCTCGTATCCAAAATTCACAAGCCATCGATAGGCCGTAATGTAGATGCAAATATTTGCGTGGCCGCTTTTCGCGCCGATTATCCACGGCTATTTTCGTGGCCCGTCATAACCCCTCCCCAAGTAATTAATTGCCTGTATGGATTATACTTGGTCGTGTTCGGCCAGTATTTACGTAGTTTAACGAAGAAAATCGAAAGCGAAACATCAACCATCGGTTCAAGCGACGGCGAACATTTTTATTCGTTTATTTTGAAAGTGGTGTGAGTCCATTTTTGAAAAAAATGAGATATCACGTAATTCATGCTTAATTTAGCATGAATTACGTGATATCTCATTTTTCTCAAAAATGGACTTACACCACTTTCAAAATAAACGGTCCATATAAACGTGTCCGAATCGACGAGAAAGGTAAACGAAGATAGCAGGTCCTTCTGAGGTTCGT
>NW_017141919.1:335411-347201 GCF_001652005.2 Ceratina calcarata
CTCAAACAGACTCAATAGTTCCATACGTGAACCGTTAATCCTTGCAAATTCGTAATTATTATCCGGCAACGGAAATCGCGCTTCTTCGGGGACAAAACTATTCTTGATAAAACTAATCGGAGATTCCGAGTCTAACATTGCGCTTAACGGGTAGTTACAAGAGTGATTGTTCTTGTCAACTATATCACGTAATTCATGCGTAATTTGATGTAAATTTTTTATGTATAACTAGTTCGTGTTTAATTTCTTTAAAAATCCCCATGTTTTGTACAATTTAAAATTGGTTGGTAAATGAAATTGCAT
The DNA here is from genome assembly GCF_001652005.2 of Ceratina calcarata. NCBI lineage: Eukaryota > Metazoa > Arthropoda > Insecta > Hymenoptera > Apidae > Ceratina > Ceratina calcarata. The sequence continues at coordinate 335,715 of NW_017141919.1, forward strand.
AATCATCGATTATGAAAGTAATGTAAGTCCAATTTTGGCATCATAGAAATGGCATTCATCAAATCAATATCTTGTAATTTTAACAATGTAATTCGCGTCTAAAATTAAAAATACTACTTCTATTTTATATCGTGTCGTGAACAGGAGTCACTTGTTTATAAATAAAAAATAACTTTTAGTTCGCAACAATCTTTAAAATCAAAATGAGATACTTTATTCGTAAAGAACAGAAATGTTTTTCGTTGTTTACGAGTTAACGGAAAAATGTATACAGTGATTTTTGAAATTAGGTCGGATTATAAGTTACTTTTTTATAGAGTGTTACTAGAGGAAAACTGGTACGAAAAAGTATTACATGGTTTATCGAGGCCGATCTGCAGTAATCGTGGTTTTTTTAAGCAACTCGATGCGCCTGCAAGAAGCGATCGCAGCTGCTGTTATTCTTGTTTCATTGAAATTGATACTTAAAGGCATTCATCAAGCTGTTTACTTTCATATTATACCATCACACATTTGTTGTAAAATCTAAATTTACATAGCTGAGATATTTTACTTCATATCAAAGAAGACGTATGACGAGATGTTTTGCTATTAAATATTCTAGTAATTAATTGTTGTATGTTGGAAGAAAACGTTTTAATTATATCAATTTGATACCCCAGCCAACAATTTTTTACGATAAATACAATATTATCTAAAAGTAAAACATGAACGTCTCATTCTAAAGGTTGTTTGAAGAAAAATGTTTGCGTCTAACGTTTTAAATTGTAGTTTCTGTGAAACGTTTAAACAATCAAGAATTTTTCTAATTTATCCGTGTCTAGGCTTGCAATAATTGGAAAAAAATTCATACGAGCGAGATATCAAATGGCGAGCTGCGAGTTGGCTAGGCTGGCGGAGAGTTTTCAATTAAGAAATATTTTCCGCGGAGAATTGCGGACCTGCGGAAGCTTAGTTTCGTTACAATTAATCACGCAAATTGGAATTCATGGCAGGCTGCCATTCCGACCTGGTTAGTAGCGAGAGCAAAGCAACTAGCGAGCCCTTTCACGCGCTAAAGATACCGTATATCACTTAATTATTACGTTGTTATACGTGAAATGTCTTTTTCTTTAAATACACCAGATGTTTCTTCATTATCATGCATTTATCAGGTATTTTTCACACTCCTAAACGATTATTAATATTACTGTGTAGCACATTTAAAATCTAAACTGATTATACAAAAATTTGCTGATCATCTATGTGGCACAATTACTATTAATATTATGCACTTTGCTGAAGTATACCAGATTATTTCTTCTCCGTTTTGAATCATGATAGAATTCAATTGAATGAATCGAGACATGTTTCCGACTTGTGAATTTAAATGTGAGAAACAACACGATGTTTCATATGCAGAAATTTGATATTTCACTCGGTAGGTTATGCCATTATGGAAGAATGCAGTTCTCGATCGATTCCGTAATAATAAATCTTCTCGTTACGTGGAATGCAAGAGTAACAGTTATCTTCGCCGTCTCAGGGTAGCTTTATCTTCACGCATGGAATGTTATGAATACGTAATATCCGTATCGATGGCTTACACTGCATTTTATGCTTTTATATTATTCAGTGGCTGTATTATGTTCCGTTCAGTGTTCGATGAATTAAAAATTCATGAAAGCTATGCGTTCGTCAATGAATCCTTGATTACTTGCGTCAGAATGATATTCAAATGTAGACATATTTTATCTCCGCATAGAAGAAAATCCGCTTGCTTATCGATTCGACGTGTTTTCTGCGCAAATTCATGAATTAAAGTTCACCTTCCAAGCAAATAATTATCACAAAAAGTATATTTTAATATTAATGTAGGTAGAATCTATTAATTGAGTCAAGACTTTTTAATCATTTGAATACCAGTTCCTCGTGTTTACGAGATGGAAAGTCTTTTAAGGCAAACTATTTACTATTGTACATACATGGTTTTAAGTATCTTACACATTTTTCCTGAGAAATTCAGCTGGGAGCCAAACGATTGTTCGAAGTATCCTTGTATCGATTCTTCTGAAAAAGAAGCCGACTCCTGTTTGCTGTAAACAGCGCCTATATTTGGGTTTTAACGAATCTAGACATGCTTGGTCAAAGCCGAGGCAGTCGCCGTATTTATAGGCGTGAACCACCAAACTCGCCAGTCGACCAATTTTTTCCTGCCGTTATTAAAATAATTGCCTCTATACTCTTAAACAAACCCATCTACATTAACGGCTATATTTTATATAAACTGATATAACCCTCATAATAGTTGATAATTTAACAATTGAGACAATGATTCTACGGTTTCATTTTCGAAACATCGCATACTATATTGACGTAGAACGTGTTCTAATAATCAATGCTTATATCGTACGTTATATTTCTATCCTCGTTGCCAAAAAAATTCATTCATTTTTCGCTGAATACGCTGGTTCGATTCGCCTTTCGAAGCTCGGCTACGTGATTTATCAAGCCGGAGCCCGAGGTACGTCTAGTTGGCAGCGAGCTCGAAAGGCCTGGAGAACGCGTTTCCTCGGCCATTGTCGTGACTATCGAGCGGGCATGGTCAAGGTCGATTAAAGAACAGAACGAATAGGTTTCTTTTCTAGCTGGTCTGCGTGAAAAAAGGGATCCCCGTGCACTAGGCTCGAGTACAATAAGGTTCGATGTTTCTTCTAGCTCGTATAATAAAACCGTGGCGAACGCGTCTTCTCTGGCAACGCAACCGTCGTCGCTGAAACGCGGAGACCAATGGGGTAAAAAAAATATTGGATGAGAGAGAAAGATCGAGCTGCCTACTCGCGTATGAAAAGAAAACGTCCAAGCGGACGGATCAAGGCGAATCCGCTTTTGTGAAACATCTAAATCGATTTTCTGTGTCGGCCGCTTTTCTCCCCCGGCCCAGAAACGTATATATCGATTCGTATGCGCTTGCTCGCGGGCTTCTGCTGCGTTCTCTGACGCTGACGTCCCCGATACTGAGATTGGTTTCTTTAGATAAAATTCAAAAAACAAACGAAACAGAGGATCACATTATCGACGAGAAAAAATCTGTTTGCTCATAGTATATTATGCGATCCGGATAGTTTTGTCGAGCTTTATGCAACAGAGACATTTACTTCAAAAGGATGTTAAGTAAAGAAAATATTTTCTACATCTAGCTATGACTTTCTCCTGATTTTCTGTCAATAAGTGAATCCCATGATGACCTGAGGTTTGAGCTTCTTTGTCTCTCTTCTGTATGCATTTATGGAAAAATTGTTTCTGAAGAAGGTATAGGAATTACATTTAAGGATATAGGAACATATAGGAGATAGAGGTATATCAGAAATTAAATGTATATTATTGCTTTTGAAAGACAAAAGAAATACCTATCTAGATTGCATTTTCTAAGTCTTTTATTCTACATAAAAATCCATAATATAGTCATTATTCTCAAATCGCTAAAATTAATTCTTAGATATTTTGAGGGATGGTAGCGGATTTAAAATAAATTCCTCTGAAGTTTCGGCAGCTGTTTTTCTTCGTCAGGACAGTAAAGTAACAAGTGATGAAAATACTCTTTACCATGTTCATCTTCAGTCGTAATGAAAAGTGAGATTATGTTTAGAAATACAGTAGGTCAGATACGTTTTATGTGTTTGAGCCATGAAATGATGTACTACCTTCTCGAGTATCTCAACCAGATTTATAATTATTCAGCTAGGGACTAATAACAAGTTTCATTGATAGAAATATTATTTGGTGACGTTACGTATTCCGAATTAGATTTCAATTCGAAAATTGATTTGTTCGATTTCCTTTCTTCAGAGTATGAGAACGTTAGAGTAGAAATACGCAGACTCCATGGCTTTTCCTTTGTGTCACGTTTCTTGTAATGTAATTGAATTTAAAAGTTTAATGTAATACATTAAATTCTGATCGATGTTTCCGAGCCCAGTTCTACTTCCGAACAAGGGAATAGAATCCAATTGAAAAATATATATTTGAAGTAATTGGAATCCAATTCAAGTGATTACGAATCTATGGTCCCCGATATCGAGACTAACAGCTTTTCTGGAGAAAAGAGTAAGATTAGAGTTAAAACTGAAAAGCTTTTTAACAACTTTTTCCTCTGTCGTAGCTAGGTTATAATTAATATAAAACATTTGTGACATCGATTTTAAAATTGTTTCACTCTTAAAAAAAATTGTATTTTTAATATCCTGCACATTTTCTGTGCATCAAATTTTCCTATAAACTCCACAATTTAGTTATTGTACTACAGGTAAAAGCTTATTCGTTAGATTATTTCCTTTATACTTTGCAATCTGGAATATTGGATGTTCATCCTCGAAATAGCGGGCGTTTGCCTTTATTAAAAATTCAAAACAGCGTAAAAGCGAGTGCGGTTGTATTAAATAACGCGATTTTCGAGTGACCTCGTTAGTTGAGCGTCGTTCCAGCCCGGGAGAGAATCGGTGCCGCACTAAAACACCGCTCGCCTTTTATGTGTTTCGACAAAGTTTCGAAAGAAAAGTCGAATAAATATTCGTCGGTGCTTCAAATGTAAAACATCTAAAAGTAGATTCGAACAAGGAGATCCCTTGGTCTTTCACGACCCAGTTAAAACTGTTCGAAACTACCGAATATAAACTTCTCCGGAATAATTCCGATGCTAGACGAGACGCACCATCCGTCTTCAGTCGCCAAAAACAGTCTGAACGTTACTTCTCGCAAGAAGTCAGTCAGAAAATACGTCATCTGAGAATATCATAAAGTGAATGTCTCAATTCTGGTCCATTTAAGCATAGAATATGGTACATAAAGTAAGCATTTCTTATAAAAAGTTGAATAGAATTATATTATTGTAATCTTAATAAATATTCTTATTAACTTATTCACAACAAATTACTTTAAATACTAATTAATAACATTTAATTATAAACACCGTTCTAAGTGTTTCCATTTGTGTTCATTTATTTCAATTTATTATTTCTTACATTAATATGAATAATACAGGAAAATTGAATTCTTGCAATACTTTTATTACATCTTTATTAAAACTTGTTACACAACGTGAATGAAATTCGGACATGAAAGTGGCCCATTCGCCTTATAGCCCGTTTGTTTGTTTTTAATGAGGTAAGGAGAGAAATAAATTACATTACGTCCCGGGGCTCGTAACAAGCTGATCAATAAGGTTGCTTAACGAACTCGTTCTCGGACGCGAAGGCAACGTTAGAACAAAGGAGCAATTTGCAAGAACAATAGCTAGACGAAAGAACTGGTTAGAACGAGCATTGTCAAGATTTCTTTCGGTAACGACAACGAGGAACTGTGTTCAATAATTCCTGTCAGCTCGTCGGCGTATGAGAAATGCGCGGAAATATGTTCCGGTTAATTAAACGATTATCCGTAGAAATATCCTCATTATCCATAAAAATTTATTCACGTTAACAGGCGCGTTTTATCATTACGCAGATTATCATATAAGTGGACGTGCAGATTATTCATTCCATTATTCCGAATCTAATTACATGCAGTTTTTGTTGTCAGTACGTCGACAAAGATACATTTAAAGGAAATAAAAGCTACTATCTATATTAGTGGAATATTCATTAATTTTATCAGAAGGCATTTATAAAATAATGAGAATTCAGATAAAGTAACTTTTAATAAAATTAAGAAATAATTAATGTATACTGCTAGTTATTTAGAATATCATTAATCAAGTAACAACCTCTATTTGTTTATACCGATAATTTCAAACAATTCAGATAATAGAGTTCTAGTATTAATTCTCATATTATTGATATGCTGATAAATAACGCGATTTTCGAGTGACCTCGTTAGTTGAGCGTCGTTCCAGCCCGGGAGAGAATCGGTGCCGCACTAAAACACCGCTCGCCTTTTATGTGTTTCGACAAAGTTTCGAAAGAAAAGTCGAATAAATATTCGTCGGTGCTTCAAATGTAAAACATCTAAAAGTAGATTCGAACAAGGAGATCCCTTGGTCTTTCACGACCCAGTTAAAACTGTTCGAAACTACCGAATATAAACTTCTCCGGAATAATTCCGATGCTAGACGAGACGCACCATCCGTCTTCAGTCGCCAAAAACAGTCTGAACGTTACTTCTCGCAAGAAGTCAGTCAGAAAATACGTCATCTGAGAATATCATAAAGTGAATGTCTCAATTCTGGTCCATTTAAGCATAGAATATGGTACATAAAGTAAGCATTTCTTATAAAAAGTTGAATAGAATTATATTATTGTAATCTTAATAAATATTCTTATTAACTTATTCACAACAAATTACTTTAAATACTAATTAATAACATTTAATTATAAACACCGTTCTAAGTGTTTCCATTTGTGTTCACTTATTTCAATTTATTATTTCTTACATTAATATGAATAATACAGGAAAATTGAATTCTTGCAATACTTTTATTACATCTTTATTAAAACTTGTTACACAACGTGAATGAAATTCGGACATGAAAGTGGCCCATTCGCCTTATAGCCCGTTTGTTTGTTTTTAATGAGGTAAGGAGAGAAATAAATTACATTACGTCCCGGGGCTCGTAACAAGCTGATCAATAAGGTTGCTTAACGAACTCGTTCTCGGACGCGAAGGCAACGTTAGAACAAAGGAGCAATTTGCAAGAACAATAGCTAGACGAAAGAACTGGTTAGAACGAGCATTGTCAAGATTTCTTTCGGTAACGACAACGAGGAACTGTGTTCAATAATTCCTGTCAGCTCGTCGGCGTATGAGAAATGCGCGGAAATATGTTCCGGTTAATTAAACGATTATCCGTAGAAATATCCTCATTATCCATAAAAATTTATTCACGTTAACAGGCGCGTTTTATCATTACGCAGATTATCATATAAGTGGACGTGCAGATTATTCATTCCATTATTCCGAATCTAATTACATGCAGTTTTTGTTGTCAGTACGTCGACAAAGATACATTTAAAGGAAATAAAAGCTACTATCTATATTAGTGGAATATTCATTAATTTTATCAGAAGGCATTTATAAAATAATGAGAATTCAGATAAAGTAACTTTTAATAAAATTAAGAAATAATTAATGTATACTGCTAGTTATTTAGAATATCATTAATCAAGTAACAACCTCTATTTGTTTATACCGATAATTTCAAACAATTCAGATAATAGAGTTCTAGTATTAATTCTCATATTATTGATATGCTGTGGTAGAATTAGAATAATATTCCATTTGCGTCAACAGTAATAATTTAAACTTTTAACTAAACTACTCGCTTGCTTTACATTTACAGTCTGCTTTGTACACATATGATTCTTATCAATACATAACGCGTAGAGCTCATTAAATCTAAATACATGCCATCGTACGCGTCAAAATCATTCGAGCAGAGTTAATCCTCCAATTATTTCGAGTCGGGCAAATCTCTTTGTTGCCATCCTCGATTTCAGTTCATGACATTTGTAACATTACAATTTAAATACCACTTATTCCGCTTCAACCCACACACTGGCATTTTCTCTCGGATAATCGATCAAAATGATTGCAAGCTATTTTTGATATCAATATAACGTCGATCTGTTGTTTTTATGATAACGATTGTAGAATATTTATTTCGGGTAATAAAATGATTCATCAGTTCCAATCAGAATGTAAGAATGAATTTCATGGTTCCTACGATGTTTAATAAAAAATAAAACGATATAATAAAAATATTAATAGCAGTAAAATACAGTTCCAGTTATGAGTTTAGTGAAAATTATATTTCTGTTCTAATGCAAGGAAAATATTTGAAAACTGCATGTCCAGAGAAAAGTATAATCTCAGGGAAAACGTACAGACCAAAACGCATTTTATAACTTCACCCGAGGTTACGCTCCAGTTACTAGAGCACAAAACTACAGCTCGAAAACAAGGTCGAATTGGTCGTAAATACGTTCGCGTGAACTTATTTCATTGTTTTTAAAGTGCTGAACCACTTTGGTTTCCGCGTATTAAATTACACCTCGTGCATTACATGCGGCGCTCACGAAACTCCTCTTGGAACCGTCTTTCCTCTCCTGGCCGCGGCCGCACGGGTCCCCGTTCTATTTTAAAAGCGCCCCCAGCCCCCGCCCCCCCTTTCATTTGCTTGAAGCACAAAACACGTGGTGTGTTTACACCCGTACTACGGAAAGCTCATTAATGGGACCGCGGTGTACACGTTGGGGTCCACGGCTCATAAGGAACCGGTCCTGTTTACCCGCAGAGCAAATAAAAATTGGTCGTCGGCACGCGTCGGAGGTCCGTTTGCCCTGTAAATATTTTAACGGAAACTCGGCTGCACTGCCGGTGTAGAAATTTCACGCGAAACTGTTTATATGATTTATTAGACGCGGGAAATTATTAGGTTGTTGCATAAATTCCTTGTCCAACTTTAAATCTACTGTTTGACGAGTAATTAAAAGTAGGATAAATGCAGATTAAAAAATGAATTTAACTCAATATCAGTAATATTCAACTTCCGCGCAGAACCATAAACCGACAAATTAGTTGTTTCCATTTCCATGTATTTATAATCATATTTACGGCGTCTTTTTATGAACGACTCGTTAATTAAGCGTGTACGTGTCTACTCGGCAAATCCAGCAATCCCATTTTTTACCAAACAACCAGTAAAAAGCAAGCAAGCTTGTTACTACAACGAAAATTATATTCTCTTTCATTGTATCTAATTTTCGCCCAACTGCGTGCATCAGACCTAGATTAGTTTTAATTTAATTCTGCCGTGCGAGGCATTTAGTGAAAAAATAAATTGATATTTTTGACATTTTATAAACGTTCGGTGACGATTACGTTGCCGTGCAAATTCCGTGTGTCGAATTCTGTGAAATTCATGATGCCATTCGACTGCGTTCGACTGATTGCATCGGGAGCATACTCTCGTATCACAGTCACCAGCTTGACTTGTTACCACTACACGACCGACCGACAACGGCCAGGTGTATAAGCAACTGGTATTCACGACCGTTTTCGAGGGCGATAATATCCGATATTGTAACGCGACCGATATTTCTGCAATAACAGGGTCCGAGCACAATGAACCGCGAAGATCCAACTGATGCGATGGGACAGGATTCTCACCACTAGCTGCCGAAAACTGTGCATCCGTTTCTCTTTGTGTTAGAACGAAATTATGCAATTGCATTGTCGTGACTATACGGACGGGAAATGCATGCCAGATGCTTTATTCGTGTGGTTTAGTCGTTTCTGTAATAGAATAATAACCAGCCATCGGTACTAATAATTAGAAATTATGATTGTGAGTCTTCAGCTGGGGACGAAGTAAAGACTTTTTCAAACAGAAAAGTTTCTTAGTACGAATGAGTAATAATGAACTTTAGTATTTAACTATGAATCATATGTCGAAATCGTTTACTTTATTTATTTGTATTTATATTTAAGTGGCCAATAGCGATCATCACCACAAGAGTAAACAGATATTACAGAAACTGATACAAGATATTTTCAATTAGAAGGAATCAAGTAGTTAGCTTAGGTCAGGTCAGATAAGACAGTCTAATACATTACGAATACTATCAGCATCATTCGTTAAACTTTCAAGAAATTGTTTCTTTATTTGGAATTTATCGACTGGTTAATTTGAAGATTCCTATTCGCACATAATTGTAATATTCTGTTACAATATCAAATGTTGCCTGAAATCGCACCGGAATGCGAAGCGAGCAAGGGTTATCTCCGTTACACTATTAATTACTTAAAGTTCTAAAGCGGGCGATAATTATGAGCGGAAAGAGAAGAGGGAGAGAGAGAGAGAGAGATCAGAGGAAAGGATTCATCGCGGCGTGGTTCCACGGAAAACGGTAACTATAACGGCTGCAGAGAAAGAGAACGACGAGCGAGAGACGATTAGGGTGGGAACAGAGACACGTAGAAAGGCGGATGAACTGACCAGACAAAGAGTTTACGCTTGACGTCAGCGTCCTCTAAGTGCAGTGACGTTACCACGTATTACTCGAATACTTTCTACGCCTCTTCTTCCTCGAACCGTACAATTATATTCATAAAACAATCAAACAACTTGGAACAAAAACGATACATGAATTTCGTTGGATAATTCAATTAAGTATAATTATTTTTTAATACAATTGAAAGTATCATTTATAACAATTGCGAAATTTAACTAACATTTTTTTTAAAGGAAATTGAAATCTATCGAACAAAAATGAAACGTTGCAATGTTTGATTTTCCGTTACGTATAAAAAATGATTGACGTGGCTTTTTGTTCTCTTCAGTTGTAGTTGGATCAACGGAAACTTAACCGAACAAAATTTGATTGACGCGTAACAAGAGGTATAACAAGAAATCTGAAATTCGTTCGATATTCTCACATTTATCAATGACGAACGTTTCAACCGAGTCTTTTTAAAATGGAATCGCATGTAGGCGAGAAATAGAATTAACTCGATTATCTTTATGCGTTTCTTTGCAACTAGGTTAGTCGAGATTGATAGGGAGGTGACGTATAAACACATCGTATCTCGTATCTCGGATTCTGAAGGGGTTGGGTGGAAGGGGGATTAGTCTTTACAACGTGGCAACCGGCGAATTTATGAGGGTTTTTGCTCAGAACCGTTTTCGCGTACGCGGTGCAAAACCGCTCGAATTTCGTCCGGTGTGTTTCACCGGTATTACGTAGCCGCATTCGGCACAGTACGGTCGCGGGAGATAACCTAAATTCGTTCCCGCACGATCTTCTATTTCTGTGGTACATATTTACGGGATACACCAAATTATTCCGCGAACGTATTTTTACTTCACGGCTGGGAATTTTGAGTCTCCCACCCGTTCAACTCCGCATGCATTTTTACGAAATATGAACTTTGCGAAAAGGTACAGTTCGCAGTTTTTATAGTTACGTACATCGATTGTGTAAACTGGCAAAGCTAACATTTTTTTGTATCGTGATACATAGTGAGTTTAGCCTATTTGAGAGTTTTTTTAAAATATAGTTCGGGAGAGCAATTCTTTTTGTCCATACTGAAAATGTATTTTTCAATTTATAGAACAGAAATCGATACTCCATGTTTTTTATTGTACATTTTATTGTATGGTACATATTTATTATGTACTAACTCTATTCTTATTTATTATGTAATAACTCTGTTCAATTGTGAACTCTGATGCACGCGATTTGTATTACTGAAATCTGACGCTGATTGCGGAACGAATTGGCAATTTTGTTGTGCGCGAGCACCAAAATGACTCGGTAACGTTTTCATTGCCACAATTCCACGCAAGTTCTTTCTACGCTTTCGTAAAGCTGTACCTGACCGCGCTCAAAGAGAAAGTGGACGGACTACTTGCACGGTTCGTGCGAAACGCTGACTCTCGTCCGGTGCGTGGCTCGGTTATCGTATCGTTATAATTTCACTCATCGTAATCGCTTGAAAACGGTGATTATACAC
>NW_017141919.1:348949-353549 GCF_001652005.2 Ceratina calcarata
CTGTCGTTGATATTTCCTGTACTAGAAATTGGAATTCTCATTTGAATGTGATCACTTTCGTTGATCGATATTGTTAACAACGTCTCGTATTCCAATCTCTTGCCCCGTGTTCGCATTATCGTGATCAGATCGTACAGTTAGCGTAGCATAATTGGGATTATGGAGAAAATGGAGCAAGAATAAAAGGATTAGACGCAAATGGGAGATAGGTGAAGGTAATGCCAGCGAGGGTAACTTCTAACGCTTCTAACGTGACATATGATACGCGCGTGCCATTCTCGTTCTTTTGCACGGCTCATCGGTTTTACGTAATAATTAATTATGTTAACACTGCCAACCATAGTTAATCACATAGTGTAATGTTCACTACAATATTTAAATACAATGTATATTTAATACATTACTTTATATAGTAACAATTAATAGAATACTTCGCATAGTAATTGTTTTAATAGTTAATAGAATATTTCATACATGAGTATTGCAATAATTGATACAGTAATAGATGAACTGTTTGGTACAAAGTTGAACCCAATAATTAATGTGCATTATTTGATGCATTGTTCTATGTAATAATTGATACAATTATTAATATTGGTCTTCAGGATGCTTACTTTATCCGACGTTTTGTTGTTGATATTGCCTTTCAATTCATTTCTTCCGTTTATGTCCAATACATTTTTCTAAATATCCTTTTTTATTGAAATCGATAACAAAGTTCGAAGTCTAGTAATACAGTATCGTATAATTTTCTATAACATCTCACGAATGCATTTATTAATAGTTTCTATGCTATTCAATAGTTTTTGTATAGGTTTATCGATCGATTATTTATTGCACAGGAAGATGTAGTTTTTTTTATAAAATAAATGTACAATCTGTACCATATTTATTCGGTTATTACTATTCAGTTATGCGAATAACCCAACGAATTGTCAATGAATCATAATTACAAAAAGTCTGATCGCAATCAGGCTGGGATATTGTTGTATGTGGAAGGTGTCGCGCGATTCACAATTCCCACACGCTCGAAGCAGTCCTCGAGCAACGTTTCTGCGTGACTATATACGTTCGTATCGCTTGACGAACGTCTCGACTTGGTCGTCGTCATGAATATTTATGCGAACCGCTGTTCGCTTACGCAAAGCAGTTGTACCATGTAAGCGTGTCGAAGCCAGAGAAAGTTCTGTTACTCGGTTGCCTCCGAAAACTCGTCCGTAATTTCACCAATTCGTGATTTCTTTTCGAATAATTCCAACAGAAAGCTTGAGACATTAATTGACAGAGAAAATCGTGTCGTGGTTGAATTTCTTAAATACTTTCAAACAAATGTGTTCTACGATTTAAAGCTTTCGTTCATGTTTTAAAAATACTTTCTACCTTCATGTATTAATTTGCAGAATTAAAATAATACTCATCCAGGAATACAATTTTAATGTTTTTTATTAATATCACGTGGTACGAAGCTGAGGTACGCTAGAGGAAATTTTTAGAAATCCATTATTTCCAGTTAAATATTATTCATTGAAATTAATTTATCAAGGTGCTCAGTTTTCCTTTGAAAATCATGAGACTGCTATAAATTGTCATATAGTAACAAAAATATATATGATATTACAAATTCGCTATGTGCGAGAACCTGTATTGTAGACTAATCGGTCGATAAGCGCAAATTCTATCCCGGGCAATTCGATAACCACCAGCAATAATGTAAACGAGAAGCGTCATTAATAATGTATAAGCCCGGTGCTCGACCCATGTTAAAAGCAGAGGAGAGACAGAATTTGTCGACTTCCTGGATAAGTTAATTGATTAAAGCGTTGGCCGGGCAGAGAGATACGGGCTCGAATAATTCGACTCTTGTAATAATTCATTCCGCCGATTCTTTTTCTCTGCACGCGGTAATTAACATGCCTGTCTTTCATTCGAACCGCCCATGAGTCAGGTTCTTCCGGCAGGATCTACACGACCAGCCATTCGAATATCTGATTGTCTCTTTCTTTTATTCTGTACCTTTGTTGAAGAAGAGCTCGGTTTAAAATTAGTGTGTAAAAATAATTTCAACTTTTGTTCATTCCTTGCATCAGGCTTGACGCATGGATGAAGAAAGTTTTTACTTAATAATACACGAATATGTTTACATGAGGCTTCGCGAAGAATGTATGTATAAGGATTTCATTTTTTTGGTTTCAAGAAAAGATTATACAATCTTAACTATATAGATATTTCATCATATCTTTTTGTACTTCGTTGTGAGAATTTCTTAATAGGTTTTGTCAAGTTTTAATTGATATGTGTAATAATTAGATAATAAAGTGTATGGAGTTTTTCTTTTACTTTAATTGCGTTGGTAATGCTTTCTTTCTCATCAACTTCTGTATCACCACGTAAAGAATTTAAAATATTTTTTATGTTAAACTTGTGATACAAAAAATTAAGAAAATGCAGGACGGATTAGAATTAGACACTGCTTAAGGTAATAGTTGCGAAAATTAATTTTCTTACGATTTCTTTTAAATTTTAATTATATATTCATTCCACAATTATTTATAGATGATTAAAATTACAGACTTGCGTTATGATAAGCGAGATATTCATCTTCAAAATTTAACTTTTTAATGTATAATCGAAACTGACATTTTTAATTAACGCAAAAAACTGATATGTCATGTAAGAGATTCCTAAGAATCTTCCATAAAGAAATTGGAGTAGACAGTGTCGTTTGTTAATAAGGGCATTGCAAAGATTGCAAATTTATAGAATTTATATGAAATAGAGCAAGAAAAAGAGAGGAGAAACATAAGGAGCAGGTTCAAGGTGTACACACATTTAAAACTTTCTGTCTGCTCTCATTATCAGTAAGGAATACAGGTGATGTCTGTCATAACGTCAAATGAGGCTGAGTAGCGAAACCTATCGACAGCATCATCTTGAAATCGTTATAGTCGGCTTTCCATCTCCTTTCAATTTGCCACGGTGAAAATCGTGGAAACCGTGGTAAATAAAATTACTCAACGCAGCCGTTATTTAATAACGTGACAGAAAGTCGCGGCGTTGAATTATGAAAGGGAATCACGAGCGGAGCGGAGACAATCATCGATCGACGGGTCATAATGCCATAAGACGGAACCGGATTAACCTCGAACGGTATTTGTAGAGACTCGATCGCGCGTATATTCCAAGTACCGTTCCCCCTATACCGTAACGTCGCTGTATGTATAGCGTAGTAAGTAGTTCAACTCGGCGAGTCCTGCTTTCAACCTGTGGAAAAGTTTGCCAGTGTTGCGACTCGCTACTATCCACCGTTCTCAGTTTAACGCTTCGATCGTCCCGATGAAAAAATAATGGAACCGTGCGATCTCGATCACCGGTCGATTAAAACTGCCACGTGATTCGAGCTTCGGGGAAAAATAGCAATGGGATTACTTGTAGAAAGTTACAGGTTTTCTTGACGTGGCTTGAAAACTAGCCGCTTGCAGTTACGTCAGTGCAGGGTATGCCTTCTGTTTCAACGAACACTGATCTAAGAATAGTTATTAGTTCTTCTCGATTTTGTCTGATTGTGGTTAAATGTTGGCGAGGATTACGTAAACCGCGAAGCGGGGCGGGCAACGAATTGGCGCGGACGATGATAATATCCTGCAGTCGGAAGGGTTGATTCTCGCAATCGGCTGTGCGAGCCCTGGCAGGTATTAAATGATGGTTGACGGGCAATCTAGTAAACGTTATTGCGATGCACCATTCGAACGCGTGGAACGTTTTCCTAGCATAATACTCGGTCCAGTCGCATGGACGCGTACACGGAGCAGCATCCTACTGTCGGTATTCACGGCACGCTTTGCGATTCAAATTCGTTAGACTAATGGTTGAACGTGTCGACGGTAGCTCGTTCAATTTCGCAGCGTAACGGCTAAAAGTTGCCTCGGCAGTTGCACGCGTGCAACCCTGAATAAGGCTAATTTACACTCCGCGACTGTACGCAACCGAGGAAAGTTGTCGCATCCGCGGACGGCGACTAATTGTGAGCGGCCGCGATATTCCGACGGTATGCATTGTGCGCCGACGGAACTCGAGAGTGGTAAACACTTAATTCGTGACGACGCGTGCCGACGCTGACGCGTCGCCGTCGTCGTGTTCCACCCCTGCTGTTTTCTAAGGACTTCTTTGCACGGAGTTCATCCCCAGCTCTTTATGGGTCTTGATAGCGACGCCGGATTAGGGAAAGATGATTAAGGGTGCAGAGGATGTGAGAGGAGTTAGAGAGATGAGCTAGATACAGGGTGAATTTTACTGTCCTTGCCTTTGTTTGATAAAACTTGGTGAGAGCGGTCATAAGAAGTCGAAACAAGTTTATGCGAGATGCTACAGTTTGTAAGAAGTTCTTCTATTTATTTCAGATAAGACATACGAAATAGTTCTCCAGTTTTTAGCAGACGGCGTGTTAAGATGACCGACTTTTACTTATATCTGTGGTGATATTGGCGAGGCCAAAAGACCCTTCATTGTGATGGATAAAGAAATTCAGTATTCAGTACTTTTTTACTTGGATAAGTTACTAAGAATAATTGAAATAATTATTGGATTATTTTATTAAAAGATG